>NW_007253589.1:414888-472714 GCF_000164805.1 Carlito syrichta | reverse complement strand
AAAAAATTAGCCAGGCGTGGCGCAAGCCTATAGTTCCAGCTACTTGGATGGCTGAAATGGAAGGGTATTGCCTGAGCCCAGCAGGTCGAGGCTATAGTGGCCGTAAGCATACCACTGCACTCCAGTCTGGGCGACAGAGTGAGGCTCCAGCTCAAAAAAAAAAAAAAGATTTCAGCGAGCATATTTGTGTGTTCTTACAATTGCATTCGTCAGAGTTGGTGTAGACCTGCATGCTGTATTGTAAAATTTACAGAAAAATTTTTACTTTACCTTGAGTTGTTTCCATAGGAAGGGGCAAATGGGGAGGAGTTAATACAGTAGGCTCCCTACATATGAACGAGTTTCCTTTTGACAGTGTGCTCGTATGTGTAATTTGTTCATAAGTCCAACAAAGTTAACCTAGTTAACCAACTAGCACAACTATACTGTAATAGGTTTATAATACTTTTCGCTCCCGGAATACACACCAACACACAGTTCTTCACAGTAAAGTACAAAAGGCACACCACCTGTAGAGGATGTGAGCACGGAACAATGTACACCAGGCACATGAACTAATTTGCGTGACCGAACATACAAATGCACATTTGCATCTTTGAAAGTTCACAGCTTGGAGGTTTGTATAGAGGATTTACTGTACTTTCAATTAAGTGGCTATAGCAATAGACTACCAAAAACAAGCTGTCTGAGAACAAAAGAGAGAGCACGAGGTAACAGTCGATAATGACTTAAAATTTCCAGAAATTTGAAAAAGGAAAATGGACATGGGTGAAAAGGTGAAAGATAGTTTGAAAGTTAACTGGTGCTATAGAGAAAGTGAGATTCTATAAATAATATTTTTCAGAGGTGGAATACTTATATTTTGTTGTCATTGGATAGCAAATGGCCAGAGGAAGAATAAGGAACTGACGCTGGTTCAGAAACAGGTCTTTAGAAATGAGGAGGTAAAAAGAATAGATATTCCATAAAGAATGACCTCAACCCAATCAGATACTTTAGGGGAGAAGAGAGCAATAAAAGCATGTAAGTGGATCATAAAAAGGAGAAGGAGGAACTCAGAGCAACGGACACATCTCTGGGCTGTGTGGTATATAACGTGGATGAGAAAAACATAAGCATGACCTTGAGAAGGTGGGCCCTAGAGTCTTCAGCGGGCAGCCTGGAGTGAGTTATTGTAAGAACAACATGAAGAACGTAGGAGAACAAATATAGGAGATTTTACAGAGAGTATATTATGTGTTGCTAAAGACATAGTGTAAGTCTTTTTGGGGGGAGATATGTGTCTCCCAGATCGACAGAAGATGGTGTCCGGTAAAATAAACAAGTATGGTGATAGGAGATAAAGCAATGATGAAGGAATTGAAAGGTTTACCAATTCTAGTAGTAACGGATACAAAAAGATCCACAAAACATGATGGTCTGGATGGTCTTTTAGAAGAATGAATTCGTTTTAGTCTTATAGTTGGTTTTCAGTAAATCATTGGTGCTTCGACAGGGGCAAGAGTAGACACTGTAGCGTGGGATACATGTAGGAAGACAGGAAGGCAGAAACTGACACCAGGAACAGAACAAGTGAGGTGTAGAGCAAAGCATCAAACTCACATCATACAAAGTCATTATGGGGTCAGAAATACTGTTGACTTAATGACTGCTTGCCAAGTTATTTTTCTAAAGTTGCCCAGCTTAAGTTTGGAACTTATTTTCAACATCGGGAATGAACTTTGCTCTCACATCTATATCCAGGCTTCTCAATACACCATGTTTCTCTGTGACTTTTCCCCCTTTGTTATTGGCCTTTGTTGGAGACACTAAGTAATGAAGAAGAAGGAATTCATACAATTCAATTTCATTTTCCTCTCTTTTGCCCTTACCATAGAATGTCATTGAACTGCTGTTCTAGATAATTGGCAGCGCATTCCTTGTCATCTTGATGTCTTGCTCAGTGACAAAGATGTTTTAAATATATATATGTTATTTAAATATGTGCTGTTAATAGCAATGCTTTAACATATACAATTATAATTATGCAAAGAAAAACTTTATCACTTATCAGAAAGCTTTTTTATTAATATGAGAGAAAGAGAGAGAGAGAGAGAGAAAGAGAAATTAACCTAAACCTGTAGATTTTATTCTAAATCTCCATTGAATTTGAAAATTTCCTTCATTGTGTCTTACCAGAGAAGTTATTATTTTGCAAGACTTTGGGTTAAATAAACCTGTGTGTTATTTTATGACAACAGTTTTTACATAGATTCTATTATTGTTCCTAATTTAGTGATGAGAAAACCAAATTCTAAATTGGTTAAGTTGCTTGCAGAGGATAAAGAGACAGATCTATGCAATACCTTGATCTTAACGTTTTGCTAAATTTCAAGTTCATACTGTTTTCTATTATAAGATATTTTAGATATAAATATAATCTTCCTTGTGTTATGCCTATTAACCTTACTCATAAATATGTGCTTAGAGTTATAATAAACTTTATAAATTAGTTTATTCCTTTTATAATTATCACTTTTTGCTTGATAGCTTCACACCGAGAAGCTCAAAGGAAAATGTGGTTTAATTAGCTTAATATATAGATTTGTTTTGTCAGTTATCACTACATATTGTAAATGAGAGACAATTATTAAACCACTTCCATGAATACAAGGTGCTTAAGAAAGAGAAAGTTGAATACTATTCTACATACACGTAAGGTATTCACATATACTCAGAATGTTGTTTACTCCAAACATCTGGCAGTACTTAGTCCAACAAATGAAACATTGCAAACAGCTTCTCACTTGTCATAATTAAAAACACAAAGCAGCAATACATATAAAGTAATCATGGGATCAATATCATGTTATTATTTCAAGTAAAGTCTCAGAAGTCTGGACCATAAGTACCACATTTTCAAAATGCAGAGTTCTTTAAAAAAAACAACAACGTGCTGTACTCTAATCTCCAGTGAACCACTTCACTACGTCATGAAAGAAGAATAAGTGCTTCAGAGAGTTGAATGCAGAGTTGTTTGAAAATAGCTCAATAAATCACTGAAAACTCTAGCAACCAAAGAGCAAGAGTATAATTAATTAACTATTTTGCTAATTAACTATTGCATTAAAATAGGTAAACAGTTTTTAGTGACAGATAAATTAAAATTTGAAGGACATACCAAATTTCATCATTGGTACATGACAATTTTCATCTAATCAAACTGCTAAAGCTACAGAATTAGAACTGTATCCTGGAAATTATTTTAAGAACACTAATAAAGAACTTAATAAAAATGTATTTTTATAGTTTTAATTAAAATCATTTCCATGAACGAGATTTTGATCTATTGTGTTCACTATTTTATTTCATTGATTCATTTAAAATTACTAGGCTAATTTGTTCCTAGGAAACAGATTTAATGTAAAAGTATAAAATGTGTAAATAGAAATACCATATATCTTTAATAACTATGCTGAAAACATTATATCTGATTTTTAAAAGATGATTCCCACACAATTAAATCTCATAGGTCAGAATTGCTTTGATATTCAGAAAAACTTTAAAACTATTTTATGATGATAATGTTACTGTAGGTAATCTAATAACCAGATATGTTTCTATAATTCTTTGTCTACATAAACCACTTTTGTCTTCTAGTCAAGCTCATGTGTTAAACTTTTTTCTTTATTCCCTCTTAAACCTGTGAGAAACTTTCCATATGACTTCCAAACTCAGCAGCTCATGATACCATCAGTTTTTCTATTTTGCTCTGTGCATATTCACACATTTGTAATTGTCTTACTCTATGTTTAGTTTTTTTAATTTAATGGATGAATATTAATCGTGAAATAAGCCAGACACAGAAAGACAAGCATTACATGATCTCGCATGTAAAATCTAAAAATTCCAAACGTATAGAAATAGAGAATAGAATGGTGGTGACCAGAGGCTGGGGGTCAGGTGTGGAGATGTTTACCAAAGGGCGCAAATTTCAGTTAGACAGGAGGAATTAGTTTTACAGCTCGATTAAACATCATCATATTTTAATAACCTGTTATTAGGCCTTTTCCCACCATTGGGTCACAAATAATTTTGAGACAAGGAACATATTATATCTTTTATTACATCCAAAATATATAGCACAGTTGCTTGGCATAGAGTAGGCACACTCTCTAATTAATGAACGGATTCAAGTAAGCTGTGAAAGGTATTTTTTTGCCTATACTTAAATTACATTTCAATGTACCAGACACTATTCTAAGCATTGAGAATGCACGCGCCCGCAAGCGTGTGCACGCACGCGTGCACACACACACACACACACACACACACACACTTAATTTATGTACCAATTGTATTTTTCTCTCCAGTGGTTATACCCATATTCCAGATGAAAACAGAGAAGGCACACAAAGAGTACCTAGCTTTCTCATCGTCGTACTGCTAATGAACAGAAGCTAGGAAACACACAGGGCACTTTCGCTCTTGAGTGCAAGGTCTTTGCTCTCCATTCTGTAGCCCGAACACACTTGTAACACACCCTTGGAGAAATCAGTACTTGGAATAGCTTCACCTGGATTCATTGTCGTTCTTTTTTGTTGGTCGTGGGGGAATCCCAACCTACACTTGTTTAATAAAATACAAGATAAGGGATCCTATCTATCTATTTGTTTATTATAATTTCACTTTTTTTTTTTAAGATGTGGGGAACAATTCAGGGTTAGGTCATAAATGGGTTCACATAGTTCAAAACAAAGCGAAACCTAGCATAATTTCAAGAAGAAAAGTTAGATGCCCAATCATGTCAGAAAACAATGAAACAGTCACTCATCTCCACTTTCTCACTCCACTTACTATTCAGATACGTTCACTAGTCGCTGCCTCTTCTCTATGGTTAGAACAGTTCACCAGCAGCTACAGTGCCCAAGACTCTCTTCACCAAGAAGGTCAGCCTAGAGTTCCAAGAAAGTTCCTGGGAAAAGCATCACCACAATGCCTTAGAAATGAGTCAGGAAAAGACAAGTTTGTGGAATTTTGCTCAAGTAAAAGACCTGATCCCAGCACCTAAAAACTAATGGCGTGAATGAGGGGAAAACGTCTTCCAATGATGCTTATCAAATAGATATTTTATATATAGCATTAATAAATAGGTGAGAAAGTTCAAAAAAGGTTAATGCTACAAAAATATTTTTTCCCTCTTGACTTTACCCTTCATTTCCAACTATGAACATGAGCCCACAACCTCTTAAATTCCACTGGGCCTTTCTGACAGGGCTTATATGGAGGAAGGGGTGGGGCATTGTGAAAAGAACTCACTGCTTACATGAGCTTTCTCAAGGTTGCATCCTCAGGTTGGGTGATAAATGGCGTCCTGCTACTGACGGTTTTGCCGACCCTTGTTTTTTCAAAGAGTGCATCTCAGGGTCGTATAACCATCTCCCCCAAACGGCTTTTTCACGCCTCTGTGACCATCAACCCCCCCCGTTCTTCCAGATCTATGCATGCTACGTGACCACCAAACCCTGGCTAGGAGAATCAAAAGAACCTACCAACAACAAAGGGGGCTGGTTTCCAGTTGAAGCCAGTCTCCTTGTGTCTCCTCTTGAATAAATCTCGTTCTTTCTGTCTAACTACGGGCTCACTCTTTCATCTTCTGGGCTCTCGCTTTACATTTGCACCATGTTTCTGTCTCCCTCAGTGTGACATGGAGGAACCAGAGCCAAACCATGAGTCAATAATCTCTCTCAAAACCATGGATGATGATGGCCTTCACAGACACAAAGCCTGCCTGAACCAGACGGCTGAATTAACTTTTGAATTTCCTACCTTTTGCCTAGATGACTGAAAAATATGCCAGCCATCAAATTTAAATTGATATAATTCACAAAATATTTTCTGAATATCTAAAATATGCTGGTTGTTAGATTCCTAAAAAGTACCAGAACAGTATAAATTACTCTCAGGGTATATCCTCCAAAAAATCTAATAAAGAAAACTTTAGTAAAAACAAAAAAGCATAATGTAGCTAATACTACACTAAAGCTGTATTAAAAACACTTTGAGTTAAAAGAAGGGATTAGTAAATTTACTGGGAATATTGTCCAGGTCAGTAAATGCTTCACAGTGGTGTGGACTTTTGAGCTAAACTTTGAAAGCTGAATAAATATCTAGTTGTTTATTTCATTTGTTTTAACTTTGTGGGAATGAGGAGAAATGAATTTAATCAGAGTAAATGGCATAAACAAATGCCTCGAAATAGAAGAGCTCACAGCTTCTTGGACATAAGCTACCAAAAATAAACAGAAGGATGCAGTAAGAACTGAGACTGGAACTGTAGAGGAAAGTTAGTTTGTGCCGTGGTGGAGTTCATTGTGATCTTTTGGCTGCTGTTAATGAGTATTTGATAGAAAAATATATTTTTAGGATTACTAGACAAAATAAAGACTATTTGTGAAACTTAAATCTTTGTATTTACAGGGGAGGGAAAAAAATAAAGAGGGATGAAAAAGAAAGAAAAGAAGAAAGAAAAGAAAGAAGGAAGGGAAAAAAGAAAGATGAAAGAAAAAGAAGGAAGGAAGGAAGGAAGGATTTTCATTCAGTGATGCTATTATTTTCTTTATTCAAGTTCTTTGAAATTCGAAGAGGAACTTCTGCCTTGATATGCAAGAGAATAAAAGTTTTCTATTTACTAAAATTCTTGGGAAATGTGTCAGATGAGTGACAAGTTTTTATATCTCCTGCCCCTTTCCCGTCCGCACCCCTTGGAGACATGGGTGGACCAGTCGGTTACAGCCTGAGGAATTTAGATACGTGTTAGCAGTTTTGACAATTGTGAGCAATGAAAGATTCTTAATAAGTAAAATAATATTTGCAGCTTAGAAATACTGAGTGAGTAATGTGATGTTTACTGTCGGGAAAGGAGATTGGACAGATGGCATGACCTTCGGCGAAAGTGTTGTCCTTTAATAAGTAGCCTCTAAAAGGCCTTCAATAATCCCTGCCTCATACTTTATACACATTTAAAATTCCCCTCCCCTTGAATGTAGGCTGCAACTAGTGACATAATCATAATGAGCACAATATGATCAAAGTGGTGAGATTTCACTTCTGAGATGGGATTGCAATAAGAAGGTGGCTTCTGTTTTACCTACTGCCTCAAATTTTCCTTTCCTTGCTCTGAGAGAAGCCAACTGCCTAGTTTGTGTACCAAGAGAGAGACCTACAGGGTAAGAAGTGTCTTCTGACGGAAGTCCTCCCAAAAAACCCCTTCAGAAAGCTTGAACGCCATTCTCCCTTAGTTGAGTTTTGAGATGACTGAAGCCCTGATCAATACCTAAACTGTTGCTTTGGGAGAGGACTTGTTCTGGATGAATCCAGCTAGCAGTACCGACATGCCTGAACAATAGAAAATATGCTACAATAATCAATGATTTTATGTTTTAAGCTACTCGATTTTACGGAATTTGAATGTAGCAACAGGTAATTACAGTGCCTTTCTTTGGAGCTGCCCAAAATGACTTACATCGCTTTGTCCCATCCACAATCTCTTGGTGTTTATTTATTTGCTCTTGGCCCAGGACTAGAAATGATCATCACTTAGCCAAGACAAGTACCAAGCCCACAATCAGAATGTGGCAAGAGCCATTTTCAATACATAGGGCAGGAATGAACTCGGACAGCAACAACTTTAGAAGGCTTAGAGGAAGAAACAAAGGGCTGGAAAACATGCCATTTTGAATGGAATCATTTTTTCTACTGAGAAGGTTAGAATAGGATTCCCCATAAATCCTATGAGGTACTAGATGTCTTCTTATGAATGCCTGTAGAAGCTCATGTGTACAATTCCATGTGAAAGGAGTTTAGCTGCTTTAAGTGGAAGAGGGTATGAATTGGTTTGCCAAGACTGTCATCATAGAATACGAGAGACTCAGTGACTTAAACCACAGAAACGTATTTCCTCTCAGTTCTAGAAGGAGTATGTCTAAGATCAAGGTCTCACAGGAAGGTTTGGCCATTTTCTTTGGCTTGAAGATGGCCACTTTCTCATTATCTCCTCACAGTCATCTCTTCAGACGTCTGATACAGATGTCTGATCTCTCTCTCTCTCGGTGCCCTGATCCCCTCTGCTTTGGGAGATACTAGTCATGTTGGATTCCGCTGCACCCTAACCTCATTTTACCCTAATTATCTCTGTCAAGACCCTACTTTCAAATGCAGCCACAATCTGAAATGCTAGAGGTAAGGGCCTCAACATATGAATGGAAGGGGAAGGGGACACACTAGAGCCCATAAGAGGGTAGCAGGCAAGTGTTCGACTTTCTTTTAGTATTTCATCATTGGGGCACTTAAGTCATTCAGTTCATATGCTTGTCAATATCGGTTCCATGAAAGAGGAGAATCTGTAGTCCTCATTCAGACCCCAAAACTTAGTCGTATCTTTCAATTATCTTTACACGTGAAGAATTAGGTAACAGGTCAATTAATCAACAACATTTTTAGAGATCCAAGGTTTTTCAACATACATAATCACTAAAATATTGTAGGCAGTGCAATTTCACGACCTCTATTTCTAAGAATTGCTCCTGAATGTTTTCTCTTTTTACAAAAATCAAGACACTGATGATGTTTTAAAAAATATTCTAATTCATTTGTGATTTCATGTATATATACATAACACATAACTACTCAGAACAAATACATTCCGACTCCTGTTTCTGCTAGGTAAAAAATTAATAGGTGGAACATGAAGAAAAATTGCATTGTTTTGCATTTATAGGTAGGTTGTCTGTATTGCTTCCTGTTCATTTGTATTTAGGTTTTGAAATGGTTTGGGGATTGAAGAGACCTGGTTTCAGATTCTGGCATGACTACTTACTAATTTTGTAGTCCTACCAAGTAGTTTAATTCCTCTGCATATCAGTGTCTTCATTAATAAAAAAGGGATAAACTTCTCATGTAAAACTAGTATAAGTTGCAAGTGAAAGTATGAATATAGAGAAAAAAATGAATGTAAAAAATAAAGGTTTAAAAACTGACAAAATGCAAAATTTGGCTATTTTTATTGTGTTGTGAAATAATTTGACATATGTTATAGAAACCTATATCAATATTTTATTCTAAAATGAGTGAAAGAAAAAAATTCTATAATTCTTATTTTCTTAATAGAATTACTGAAGCATTTTCTGTTCTCTAGGAAATATTGCCTTGATATGCTAAGTAGAGAAGCAATGCATTTAAGAATCATTAATCTCAATTAACTTTATTTTCCACCAGAAAGTTGTTCAAATGACCTTACCTATGCAAATGATGCCTAATTACTCCCACTAAAAGATCTAAGTTCAGTTATCTGACATCTTGGAATTCAGCCAGTGTGTTTTGTCCCAAATATTTCAAACCTTCAAGAACTCATTTAACATCTCTTTTAACAAAATGCCCCTTATGGCACCCAGAATTCATAGGACTGGCGATATAACTTAATTTGTAATTGACTGTGTTTTGCCTTATCAACATATCTTAATTATGGCTTCACTTTCAGCTAAATTGGTGTAATCAGAGGTCCTACCTAAAGTAACAGCATAGCTTCCCTTCAAAGCTGGAACATAATGAAATGAAAAACATGATGTGAATGTCTCACAAAAGAAAATAAAATTTAGAAAATCGAAATCCAATCACATTGAGTGGTTCCAGCATACTGCTGAATTTTAATATCATGGCGTCATAATCTGAGCAAGGAACAAACATTGAAGTCTTAAAATGTGTACAGTACTGTGAATATTTTTAGATTTTGGACATATAGCGTGTGTGTGTGCATGTGTGTGTGTGTGTGTGTGTGTGTGTGTGTGTGTGTGTGTGTGTGTAGAGGATAGAAACATATAAAGGTCCTATGTGCCATCAATGACCATTCATGACTTGGCATTGACCTCTATGAGGTCCTAGTGGTCTGAATTTTAACATGCTTACTTCTGTTTTCTCACATGTGAGCTTGGGACAGTGATGGTGCCTGCTATTCAATCAGATCTAGGCGTGGCCCTTCATGAAAGTGCTTAGCACAGTATTTTATAGAGGAATCACTCAGATAGCATAACCTATTACCATCTCTGTTGGTTGACATCCCTCTAAAGGCCAGTGAATGCAGACCTTTGTTCTCTGATGCACCCCTGAAGGGCCGTGAAATTGCTAATTACAATACAAGAGGCAAACTAAGTCAGCCTTTTCAGGACCACTCAACGCCTTTAAGGATGCAAATGAAACAACACTACCAAAAATAAACAAACACATTTCAGTCCCTTCAGGCAAAAATGTTGGCTGTGCTTTTGTGAAATAGTGACAACTGTAGTGTTGTCAAGCCAGTGGATAACTTTGCAAGACAAGGTTTTTTGCTTCTTTGGCACTTTTCTTCTAAATTCAAGAACTGCTCAAAGATTGTAGAGTAGATGCTAAAATCCTTTGTAATCAGCTTAGATTTCAGTGCTCTGAAAATTATGCTGTCACTGGGATTAGAGATTAGTTACAATTAAATGGGATTCAGGGGAAGTTATGCCTTCCTGGATAAAAACGAGATTACCTCTGAAAGCTATTAAATCTCTGTCAAGTATTTGTATTATCAATTTATACTATCCTTTGGGACAAAACAATAATAAAACATTTTTTCATATGGGAAAAATTGTATTATGGTTTATTTTCATTTTGCAGTTCATTGGGATAGATAGAAAAATATCCCCAAAAAGATGTCCATTCCCTAGTCACCACAACCTTTAAATGTTAGAGCGCCCAAGGAACTTTGCAAATATAGTTAAGGTTGTGGTCCCTAAGACAGGGAGAGTATCCAGGTGGGCCCAATCTAATACTATGAGTTCTTAAAATCTGAGAGCTTTCTCTGAGTCAAAACAGAGAATTAGGGAGGCAGAAGGAGAGATCACAGAGTTTGGAAGCCTGTGAATGACCTGACTCACTGCTGCTGGCTTTGAAGATTGGAGGCAGGGGAACATAAGCCAGAGAATGTGGATGGCATCCAAAAATTTGGAATTCATCCTTAACCAACAGACAGAAAAAAAAAGCCTTAGACTTACAACAACATGAAACCAAATTCTGCCAACCACCTGAGTAAGCCTGAAAGGGATTCATCTCCAGAGCATCCAAAAGGAAGCACAGCCCTACTGATACCTTAATTCCTGTCTTGTAAAACTTGAAGCAGAGAAAATCAGCAGAGTTAAACTTTGCCCATACTTTTAGCTTCACAATGTACAATAATAGATGAACCTTAATTTAAACTGCTTAATTTTTGCTCATTTGGTGTTGCAATATCAGTACATTTATATACTTATTTTGTGTTCATTTTTTCTGCATTCACGATACGGATACTTATGAAGTCAAAATTTGGCAGAAAAATAGAGGGTTCCAATTTCCATTTTATAACTGCCCTATTTTTACTTGTTTTCAGAGATTTGGGGTTAATTTTCAAAATTATTTTTTCTAAAACTCTCTATATTTATCACAATTTTTTGTTTATTTTTTATATTTACAATATTTGGAGCCAATTAACTCTTTCAGAAACAGCATAGAACAAAGCCAAGGGAAAAATCTCTGCTGGAATACATTCGCTTCATGGAAGCACTCAGTTCTAAGAGCAGTGTCTTCAGCCCAATTGTGGCAGACATTGGGTGACTCTCGTGTCCTCAACTCCTGGTAGGCATGTCCTATCCTTTCCTATGATCCACTTCCTTTGAGTAAGGTAAGTCCTGTGGTTTGTTTATAACAAATACAATAGGATAAATGTGGTGAAATATATGTGCGTTACATTACATCAATTGTAATGTCTGGTGAAATATATGTGCGTTACATTACATCAATTGTAATGTCTATCTTCCTAGGTGTGACTCTCCCTTGATGGTTTTCAGAAAGCAAGAGACCATAACAGTAAGAAACTTAGGGGAACTTCAACCAATAGCCCTCAAGATACTCAATGCTGCCAACAACCATGTGAGCTTGGAAGGAAGTCCTTTCTCAGTCAAACCTCAGACATGACTCTGGTCCCAGTGGACACATAGACTATAGCTTTATCAAAAATCTGATCAAAGATCATAGCTAAGATGTGTTCAAATTTCTAACCCATAGAAACTGTGAGATGATGAATGTGTATTGTTTTAAACAGCTAAATTTGTGATACTATTGTTACACAACAATAGATAACTAATATATCTGTTTGCTTTGGTTAGTAGTAATGTTAAGAATGTCTCCTGGTGCTAGTCAAAAGAGACCACAAGGTGAGGACCACTAGAGACATACATTAAGGCAATGAAATAGTTCCATCATAAATTTCTAAGTTATTGAGATAGTAGTCAATTTTTCCAAATGTAATTGTATGAGGAGTATTTTTCTTTCTTTTCTTTTCTTTTCTTTTCTTTTCTTTTCTTTTCTCTTCTTGTATCAAAGTCTCACTCTGTTGCCCAGGCTGGAGTGCAGTGGCATGCTCACAGCCACTTCAGCCTCAACCTGCTAGGCTCAGGTGATCCTTCCTTCTCAGGCTTCCAAGCAGCTGGAACTAAAGGCATGCGCCACCACTCTTGGCTCACTTTTCTTGATTTATTGTAGAGATGAGGTCTCGCCAAGTTGCCCGGGTTGGTGTCAAACCTGTGGTCTCGGGCAATCCTCTCACCTCAATCTCCCAAAGTGCTGGGATTATAGGTGTTGAAATAGGGACTGAGCACTTAATTCACTACACCAACACCAAAAGTACAAGTTATAAAAAGGAGAGGTTTATTAGCCAAGAGCCGGGCTGGCAGCCACTTGCCTGCTGAACATCCCAGTCCCACAGCAAGAACCCCCATTTGCTGTAGGGGCTTGCTTAAATGGGGCAAAACCACATTGGAACTTTCCAAGTGGGCCAAACCGCAACATCCTGGAGGCCTAGGTACTTTTCAAGCAATGCTAGCGGGGTTCCAGTAGCGAAAACAAACAAACAAACAAACTGTTAAACAGTTTAACCTAGCCAGCAGGTGCTGTTGCCAGTTTACAGGAAGGGAACTTTTTAACTGTGCAAAGGCTGAGTACATGCTTAACTGTGAAAAGGCTGAGTTTATGCTTAGCCTAATTTTTGACATTGTAGATGTCTTTTTAAGCCCTCTTCCACAGTGTGAGCCACTGCATCCAGCCTATTTTTATTTTCTTAGCAGCTAATATAAATGTTATTTTTCATCATATACAATTTTTTTTCAGTATATGCTTTAAGACTCAATAAGTTTTAAAGAGTTTCCAAGGCCTTGTGCAGGTTAAACTTGAGGTTCTACATGACACATCAAAGTACCCTGCTAAATATAATGGAACAGAAGGAGTAGGGTCAAAGACTACTCAGAGATGGGAAAATACTTACTAGTATATTTTAAATTAAATTCTATTTGCTTTCTATAACTGCACAAATATTCAGCAATGTTTTCAAAATAATGATATACTAGGTGTAATTTGAAATTATTTTGGAAGTCATTGGAAATCCTGATTTTATATCAAGGATGCCTTGATGTCTACAGATAATTAGTCCACCATGGGATGACATTTTTGGTGAATATGATTAGCAATGACTAATTATTTATTTTAAAAGTGACATCTTTAGTAGAATAGAACTATATTTATAAAAAGAAGACTGGTTGGCTGTTGAGGGCTAACCTTGCCATTTAATAAATTTTGCTTAAGTGACATATTTCTGAGTCTTAGTTTATTAATGTGTAGAAATGAAGACACAATATTTTCTCATAGATTATTGTAAGGGTGAGATAAATAACAGTAAAATGGATATATAAAAGCAGTATAATATGATTATTGCCATTAACTTGAATTCATCTCAATTATTAATATTCTCAGCTAGTGTGATTTTATATTAAATTAAAATTTTAATACAAATGCTTCATCTGCAGTGTTGTCACTGGACATGATATAAAAGCAAATTGTTAAACTGAGAAAACGCTTTGTCATTTAATATTAGTTAATCTATAAACTTAACCTGCAAAGAAGTTGTTAAATAGAATATAATGGGCCATGATACATCTTGAAAGTGAAAAAGATTTAAATAATATTAAATTTACATCCAAAAGAAATGTCTGACATTTTCAAATAAATTCAAGGGGGAAAAGGAATTTTAACCATTGTTACAAATTTCAGAATTGGCATTTTGTTTTGTATATAGAAAAAAATCATGATTTGAGTATAAATGGAAACAAAAAGCAGCACATCTCCACTCTTTTGTTACCCTTTATAATGTATTATAATGTGCCTCTCTCTTAAGCACTCATTGAACAATATTGCTATAAAGAAGTATAATGAAGAGGAAGTTAACTATCAACTACTGAGAACGTGTTATGCTAGCTCTTAATATGTCTGATGAAAATTAATCCACACACTATCACAGTAGAGAATACAGCTGAAAATCTATGTTCCCCCATGGAGCCCACATTTTCATGGACGAAGCAATGTTTAGTGTATCACAAGGTGATGTTGCAGAGAGAAAGGAAAGAGAGTCAAGAAGGTCAAATTGGGAGAGGAAGGGTCAGTGTCAAGAGTAAGGTCTTGTCAGAATTTAGAATTTGATCAGACACTTCATGAAATATATGGGTCGAGATATGCATTTTTTCTGGGAGAAATGCCTTCCAGAGGGGAAATAAATTAAATGCGAGTGCTTTTCCCCCAGACAGCAACAATCATTTCAATAGATGCACGAAAATGTTTTGAAAAATCTCAACATATAAAAGAACAGCAACAAAAAACATACCTAAGCAAACATTAAGAAATAAAAAGAAACTAGTTATCAAAACAGCTTGGAATTGGTACAAGGACAGGTATGTAGACCAATGGAAAAGGATAGAGATTCCGGAAGCCAAGTCTCAATTTCTCAACTAACTCATCTTTGACAAAAACACTAACAACAACCACTGAGGAAAGGAAAACCTATTCAGTAAATGGTGCTTTGAAAACTGGCTGATCACATGCAGAAGATTGAAACAGGACCCCTACCTATCACCATAAACAAAAATCAACTCTAAATGGATCAAAGACCTAAATGTAAAACCTCAAACTGTAAGAATCTTAGAAAACTCGGGAGGCACCTTTTTGGAAACTGGAACTGGCAACCAATTCCTATTCAGAATGCTAAATGCCCATACCTTAAGAAATTAGATAGACAAGTGGGACCTCATCAAACTAACGAGTTTCTGCAAAGCAAAAGAAACCATAAAGAGAGCAGGGAGACAACCCATAGAATGGGAAAAAATATTTGCCAAATGTGTATCTGACAAAGCCCTAACATCTAGGAAAATCTACATGGAACTCAAATGCACCAAATGGGAAAAAAACACAACAGCCCCATTAAAAAGTGGGCAAAATACATGAATAGACACTTCTCAAAAGAAGATACATGGGCAGCCAACAGACATGAAAAAGTTCTCAGCCTCACTAATCATCAGAGAAATGCAAATCAAAACCACATTGAGATACTGAGATACCATGGAACACCAGTAAGAATGACCATCATTTATAAAACAAACAACAACAGATGTTGGCAAGAATGCTGAGAAAAAGGAATGTTTCTACACCGCCGGTGGGAATGCAAACTAGTGTAACATCTCTGGAAGACGGTGTGACAATTGCTGAAAGAACTAGAAATTGACCTTCCATATGACCCAGCAATCCCCCTGTTGGGAATATACCTGGAGAAACTCAAATCATTCTACCAAAAAGATACCTGCACATGCATGTTTGTTGCAGCTCAATTCACAATAGCAAAAACATGGAACCAACCATGTTGCCCACTGAAGCTGGACTGAATAAAAAAATGTGTTACATATACACAATGGAATATTATGCAGTCATAAAGAAGGACAAACCTATGGACTTCACAGCAGCTTGGATGGATTTAGAGTTGATCATATTCAATGATCTACCACAGAAACAAAGAACCACGTGTTCTCACTCATAAGTGAACCTTGAACAATTATAATACTGTAAGAAAGTGTTTGGCAGTAATGGGAAACTGCCGGGGAGGGGAGGTGGGATTGGCAATTGAGGGCAACTGCTAGGGGAGGGAGGGGCACATCTCATCAACAAGGATACCTGCATAATCAACGTTTGCACACCTTACCCTGAATTGTACCCAACATCTCTAAAATTTAAAAAAAAAAAAAGGAAAAAAAAAGAAATAAAAAGAAACGTCTTTAATCTAGTAAAGAGAAACTTACAAGGACAGGGGCGGGGAACCTCTGAAGATAACATCGGCACACTGAATAGTTACTGACTGAATGTTTTCCCCCATGATCAGAAAACAGGTAAAAGCAGCCCCTCTTGTGTTTTTATTCAACATGTATTGTATATACTCCCCAGCATGATAGGGCAAAAGTTAGAAAATAAAAGGCATGCCAACCGGAAATTATAGGGAGAGAAAGCAAAAATATGTTTGCCACAATTGTGGTTGGGCGGTTCCCTTGATCAGAGCAGACAGGAAATTTCAGAGTGATAAAAAATATTTTGCTGGGAGGCATGGCTCATAACTGCAATCTCAGCAGTTTGACCAGGCTGGGAGGATTGCTCCAGGCTGGGAATCCGAGGTCAGACTGGACAACATAGTGGAATATCCATTTCTACAAAATAGTAATAATAATAACGATAATAATAAAATAAATAAATAAGAATAAATTAGGCATGGGGGCATGTGCCTGTAGTCCAAGTTCCTCAGAAGGCTGAGGCAGGAGGTCTACTTGAGCCCACAAGGTCAAGTCTGCAGTGAGCCATAATTACACTGCGCACTCCTGGTTGACAGAGGAAGACCCATTTCAAAAAAATTCTTTTTAATTTAAAAAGGTATTGATTATGGTGGCAGTTACACAACTGTATGTATATGTAAAACCTCATCAAATTGCACACCCAAAATTTATAAATTTTACTGTATGCAAATTATACTTTACCATGGTTGATTGAAAATATGAAGGTGATCTCAGCATATTTCTCCAAAAGCAGAAATGCAAAGTTCAATTACCGTATCTATTTCTGGATAATAATGTTAATTACCTTTTATTGTTTATTTCTAATCCTACCTATATCTGTTAACCAGCACTAAAATTGCTTAAATAGTATAGTGAAGTGAAAAGAAAGATAAAATTGTTCAATATATAAAATACTTATGTAACAATGAGGAAAAATATGCAAAAACAATTTATATTTGTTACTTGTTTTTTCCATTAATCATTTTATGTTCTCTTTGCCCTCAAGCAGTACCTTAGTTGACTGGGATTTTTTTATTCGGTAAGTTGTGTGTAAACTTGTGCCACTACTTGTTTTCCTATTCAGGCAACTGGACAATCAGACATATTGTCCCAGCTTTCCCCACTGGAAGAATATTTCTTCTGTACTACCATTCACCAGAAATTTTGTGCGCGTCTACAAGTCAGCAATCACAGGTCAGGCTAGTGCTAGCAATGCATGCAGAGCCTTAGGAAAATCAACACTGATTTGTCATGCCTTAGCCATGAAAATTCCCTATAAATCTACACACACACACACACACACACACACACACACACACACACACCACGCACAGACAGCTAAACAAATGTGACACAATTTAAGAGAAGTAGGTGATTTGGACAGTGAGTCACCTTCTCAAATAACATATTATGCTTCTAAACCTGCTCATGCCTGATATATATATCAGGTATCTCTCTCTTTTTATATGTCTATGTATATAAAAAAAGAAAGAGACATATATATGTCTAATTTTTCCACTTAATTAGAAATGCTAATTATGATTATGATGCATATAAACAATTTGTTTGTTGGGTAGGCAGATAATACTTGGCTCATGACAAACAGTCCTGTTTACATGGTTATCTGGTGTCTCGTGTTTAAGTAAGAGGCTACTATGCAAAATAATAAATGTTCCATGTGGAAGAAGACAGTGATTTCAGTAAATTCGTTCTTGGTTTTTATGCTGCTAATTCTATTACTGAGGAGGTCAGACGCTTCCTACAGCATCCCTATCTGCAGATCCACTTTATGCAGCATTGAAGCTAACTAGTATGAATGACAAATATAAACATCACAGCCCCAAACACTGTTTGGTCAAATGAGAAATCAAAAAGAAAATTAAAAACACTCTTGACATGAATGAAAATGAAGACACAACATCCAAAGCTTATGGTATACATCTACAGCTGTGCTTTAAGAGAAATTTATGCTGGTAAATGATTATATTAAAAAAGAAAATAGAACTCAAATCAATAACCTAACTTCCTGAGTTATGAAAATGGAAACAAGAGAAAACTGAAGCTAAAGAAAGTAGAAGGAAGGGAATAATAACAGAAGGGTTGGGGTCTCCTTTTTAAGTCATGTAAAAAAAACCCGTAAAGTCCTTAAAGCTCTCTAAAGTTGACTATTGTGACCATAGTTGTACATCTCTGTGAATATCTTGAAAAAAAACAAAACACCACTTGTTTACTTTCAATGGGAGAATTTTATGATATAAAAATTATATCTCAATAATGTGTTATAAAAATTAGATTTTTACATCCATTCCTTGAAGCACATTACCATATTAAGATGAGATGTTTTATGCACTTGCAAATATATATGTATATATAAATGAGCAAACAATAGTATACTTACACTTGTGGCATACATTTTGTCACATTACATCATTTTAATAGAGTTTAGAATTCCCAATTTTGTGAATTTAATTTAATCATCCATTCAATTAGAAAAGACAATGCAGTTCTGGTAAGATGGTGATGGCATAGGTGGAATTGTGAGATTCTCCGAATGTGAGTTCCCAAAAAGACTCTTACTTTTCTTCCCCCACACCCCTGCCCACTGCCAGCTGCACTGATCCCAGACCCGGGGACCTTTGGTCCCACGCAGGGCCGGATAGTGTGGCCCCAGCTGCTGCTGCTCTACTATATGTGACTTCTGCTGCACCGGGAATCCCGGGTCTTGGCTCCCTCCCTGGCTACATCGTCTCACCCAGCACCCAGCACCAAGCTGCTGGCCACCCAGGGAGGCTCTGGGCGCCTGCCCCTCAGAGATACCGGTCCCGTTTCTGGCTGAAGTACCCTGTGAGCGGCCCAGGGCCACTCTCACCACTCACCACCTGCCCTTTGAAGCTTTGGAGCTCTGGAGCTCTGGGCCCACCCTGGCTGTGGCGCTCAGCGTGCGACCCCATGCTTGTGTAAGGGAACAGCACATCTTAAGGAGTTGCTGGTGGAGGCTCTCATCTCCAGAGCAGGGAACTCCTGACCCCCTCTTCCACCCCAAACCACTGGTGGCACCCCAGATCCACCAGCTGTGCAGCTGATCTCCAGTGCCTCCCACGCCACCACAGTCCATCATAGTGGATCGCCCAGGGACCCAGACGAGTGGACAGAAAGTATCTGCGAAAGAGAAACTGCCACCTTGGCCATTCTCCAGGCAGAGATTTGCATCGCCCCGCCCACGTATGAGCAGCATCTACCTCAGTTCCTAAGGGACAAAACCTACATAACGCTGCACAGACAGATTGTCAGGCAGTGAGAAATAGGTTCCAGTGAGCTCATACAACTGTCAGTGGATGCTGGAATCAGCATATAGATTCTGAATCACAGCTTCCCCCTCAATTAAACCTCAAAACTGCAAAAAGTACAGCCTGCAGCCCACACTCCAACTTCAAAAGTGAACAAAGCCAGAGGACCCTCATAAGGAAGAACAGGAGATTGCACAAGTGAAGTAAAAGCAACCCCATCTTCCCTGAAAAACAGAAATAAAGAAGGGGAGGGAAAGGGGGAGAGAGAGAAAAATCTACACAAACGAATAAAAACCAAAAAAAGAATATGGGTCTCTCCCAGACCCCTAGAAGGGCAGACACTGAGAAAACTGACTTCAGAGTGCAAACAATGAAGAACCCCCAGAATGACTGGTCTCAAACTACAAACTTAGATATCAAGACATTAATGGAGAGATTAAAAAGAATTGAGGGGAGACAAGAAGAAACTAGGAAGGAGCTGATATCTGAGATAACAGTAATAAAGAATACTGTGAATGAAATAAATAACACACTGACAAGCATGGAAAGCAGAATTACCCAAGTGGAAGAAAGAATCTCAGACCTTGAGGACCAAAATATAGAACTAACCCAAACTGTTAAAAAAACACAGAAAACAAGCTCAAAAAGACAGAACAAAATCTTCAAGAGATGAGCGCTTACTTCAAGAGACCAAACCTAAGAGTATTTGACCTTCCTAAGGCAGTAAGAGAGTCAGAGACCACACTGGAACAAACTTTCCATGAGATTATTCAAGAAAACTTCCCTCATCTAATCAGTGATGCAAAAATTCAAACACAAGAGATTCGGAGAACCCCTGCAAGACAACAAATGAGAAGACCAACTCCTAGACACAATAATTCGCCTAAACAAAGTAGGTATAAAAGACAAAATCCTAAAGGCAGTAAGAGAAAAAGGCCAGATCACCTACCATGGAAGACCAATTAGAATAGCAGCAGATTTATCCAAAGAAACCCTGCAGGCTAGGAGAGCTTGGAGCCCTATCTTCAAAGTCCTAAAAGATAAACAATTTCAACCAAGAATAACCCACCCAGCCAGGTTAAGCTTCATCAGCGAGGGAGAATTAAAATCTTTCCCAGATATCCAATCCCTAAGAACTTACGCTACCACCAGACCACCTCTACATGAAACACTTAAGAAAGTACTAAACACAGAAGAAAAGGAAAAAAGAACAACCTTCTTCACAAGAGTGCAGGAAAAAGAATAAAATACACATGAACCAACCCCCAAACCAAAAGAAAGACAAAAAACCAAGTGAAAGAGCAACAACTCTATAAGAACTCTATGATAGGAACGAACTCTCACATTTCAATAATTAGCCTGAATGTGAATGGACTAAATGCACCACTGAAAAGACATAGAATGGCAAAATGGATAAAATACCACCAGGCAACAATATACTGCCTTCAAGAGACCCATCTCACTAGAAAGGACATGCACAGACTGAAAGTAAGAGGATGAGAAACAAATTTTCAGGCGAATGGAACACAAAAGAAAGGAGGAGTCACGATCCTAATTTCAGACACAATACCGTTTAAGCTATCAAAAATTTAAAAAGACACAGAGGGCCACTACATAATGATAAAAGGTTAACAAGAAATATCTATCCTAAACATATATGCACCCAACATAGGAGTGGCAACTTTCATAAAGCAGCTTCTAGGAAAACTAAAGAAAGATATTGACTCTAACACCATCACAAATGGGGACTTTAATACCCCACTCACAACCCTAGACAGATCATCAGGACAAAAAATCAGCAATGAGATCTGGAACCTCAATGTGACTCTTGACCAAATGGACTTAATCGATACCTACAGAATACTCCATCCAAAGACCACAAAATACATGTTCTACTCATCACCATATGGAACGTATTCTAAGATTGACCACATACTTTGCCATAAATCAAGCATAAGCAAATTTAAAAGGACTGAAATTTTACCATGCACCTTCTTGGACCACAGTGGAATAAAAATAAACATTAACACCAACAAGTTCCCCCCTAAACCCACAAAGACACGGACACTAAACAGCATGATGCTAAACCACTCCTGGGTCAATGACGAAATCAAAACAGGGATCAAAAGATACCTGGAAACAAATGAAAATGAAGAAACATCTTACCAAAATCTCTGGGATGCCATGAAAGCTGTAGTAACAGGGAAATTTATATCCCTACAAATGCACATGAAGAAAATGGAAGGAGCACAAATTAACAGCCTAACAAGCCACCTAAGAAAGCTGGAAAAACAAGACCACAAAAACCGTAATTTCAGTAAAAGAATCTAGATCACCAAAATAAAAGCCCAAATCCAGGACATAGAAGATAAAAAGATAATACAAAAAAATCAATGAAACAAAAAGCTGATTCTTCGAAAGGATAAACAAGATCAATGATCCCCTAACTAGACTGACCAAGAAAAAGAGAGAAAAAAACCAAATAAGCACAATCAGAAACACAAAATATGAAGTCACATCTGACCCTGAAGAAATACAAAAGATCATTAGAGACTACTATGTACACTTGTATGGAAACAAACTTGAAAACCTTAAGGAAATGGAGGGCTTTCTGTCATCACACAACCTGCCTAGGTTGAAACAAGAAGAAATTGAGACCCTAAATAGACCAATAATAATCAAAGAAATTGACTACGTAATAAGAAAACTACCTACAAAAAAAAAGCCCTGGACTAGATGTCTTTCCAGCAGAATTCTACAAGACATTTAAGGAGGAGCTGATACCTATCCTACTGAAGGTATTTCAGGCGATTGAGAAAGATGGAACTCTCCCCAAATCATTTTACAAAGCTAACATCACATTGATACCCGAGCCAGGTAATGACCCAACAAAGAAAGAGAACTACAGGCCAATATCTTTGGTGAACATAGATGCTAAAATTCTCAACAAGATCCTAGCAAACTGGGTTCAACAACACATCTCAAAAATCATCCATCATGATCAAGCAGGCTTCATCCCTGGGATGCAAGGCTGGTTCAACATTTGTAAAACCATAAATGTAATTAAATACATCAACAGATGTCAAAACAAAAACCACATGATTATAACATTAGATGCAGAAAAAGCTTTTGATAAAATCCAGCACCCCTTCTTGATAAAAACCCTCGAATATTGAGGCATACGGGGAACATACCTCAAAATAGTAAAAGCCATCTATAAGAAACCCACAGCCAGCATACTCCTAAACGGATTGGAATTTCAGAAGTTAGAGAAAGTATAGAAGATATATTTGAAGAGATAATGGCTACAAGTTTATGAAATTACTGAGTTACCAGGTCAAGAACTTATATGCATGCATGTGTACAGTCCTATAGCATGTCAAATTCTTTCTTTTGAATATTGAAAAAGTGAATGTGTAAAAGAAGTTTTGAAACCAGTTACACTCTGGATGATTCCTAAACGTTCTAAAAATCAACCTTCCATATGACCCCACAATCCCCCTACTGGGATATACCTGGAAGAATTCAAATCACTCTACAAAAGAGATACCTGCACATGTATGTTTATCGCGGCATTGTTCAGAATAGCAAGAACATGGAACCAACTGTGTTGTCCATCAAAAGAGAACTGGATAAAAAAAAGGTGGTACATATACACAATGGAACATTACGCAGCCATAAAGAATGAAATCATGAACTTCGCAGCAACCTGGATGGAATTAGAGTCTATAATACTGAATGATCTTTCACAGAAACAAAGAACTGAGTATCACATGTTCTGACTCATAAGTGGACCTTAAACAACTATTGTAAAACTGTAAGAAAAGAATTGATAGTAGTGGGAAACTGCGGACAGGGAGGGGGACAGGGAGGTGGGATTGACAATAGTAAAAATCTGCCTGGGGAGGGGGAAGCACACCTCATCAACAAGGGTACCTGCACAATGAATATTTATATACCTAACCCTGAATTGTACCCCACAATTTTAAAATAAAAAATTTTGAAAGTAAAAAAAAAAAAAAAACACAATAGAATTTTTGAAAACAGTTGCACTCAAAAATGCTCACTGAAGTGCCCTTAAAAGTAACCCCACACTTAAAAATTCCAAATGACCAACAACAAGTAAGTAGATAATAAAATTGCCACATACTCTTGGAGTAGAACAATACATAGCAATAGACTACTGCTATAAAAAAAGATGAACATTGAAAATAATATTGATCATAGCACTTAGAAACAATTTATGAAAATTAAGTTTGCTGTGTTGACAGGTCAAAGTTTCTTTCTTGAAGATGGGAAAGAAACTTACTTGACATTGTCATAAAAAAGACTACAAAATCATGTTCTTGTGCTTTTCATACATTTTATAATTTAGTACACAGTGTATATGAGAAAAATAATATTAATTGTATATTTACTTGTTCTCTTTTTTATATTCATATTAGTAAAAAAATTATATATTTTATTTTGATATTTGTAAAAACAGCTTTCACACTTATGAATTGATGTGATTATCCTTTGGTTTCCTAATTCATTTGTTTTCCACTTATCTTCATTTATTTTCATCTTCTGCAATCTTAGCTTTGTTTCCAATTGCTTTTTAATTTCTGAAATTGCATTAGTTTTATTCATTTACACCATCCTCCCATTGGAACATTGACTTTTTAATAAAACAATTCCTAAACCAAACTGTAAACAGAGAAGTTAGGGTTTACAGTTTGGTCTAGTACTTTGTTTTATTAAAAAGTCAATGTTTTAATGGGAGGATTGAATAAAATGTCTTTTAAGTTTTAAGGCATTATTGTTTCTCTTAATTGGTCATAAATTATTATCCTCATTAACTTTTAAATTGTAGCTGTTCGTTTTTCATATTTCCAGTATCTGTTTTTATTAAGCTTGAGAAAACTCAAAAAATTTGTAATAGAGCATTAATTAAATTTCAATATTAAACAGCTGTGTTCATTATTCCAGCATCATCCCCATATGTTGCACTTTTCTGTAATACTTGCATTTTTAAAATGTAAAGTACACAATAATTTTAAAGATTATCTTCCTCAATCAACATATTTTGTAAATGATAAAATTTTAGAAATTCTAGAGGGTGTAGTTTTAATTTGCTTTTCTGTGATGTTGATAATTTTTTACATGTAATAATTGATAAATTAAGTAGTATATTAATATCCTTAATAATTAAGGTGATATTCAGATTTATTTTTATCGCATCAATTTGTATATATCATATTTCAAAAATTATCAATTTTATTAAAGGTATTAAATGTGTTGGCATAAGGTTGCTCATAATTTTTTTAGTCTTTGATAATTTATTACCTCCTAATTTTGGATGATAAAATATTCCATTTCTGAGTTAGTGCTTTGTTTTGAATCTCTTCTTTTACATGATCATCAGAGCGGGAGTTCTACTGATTTTGTGGACTTATCAAAACATAAGCTCTAACTTTGTTATTTTTCTCTATTGTCTCCTTAATTACATCTCACTGAATTTCTTCTCATATTTCTTTCGCTGCTTTTCATATGTGGATTTGCATACCACTATCCTAGTTTAATTAGTTTGAACCTTAAGTCCTTGGTTTTAGATTATTTTCTAATATAAGTATTTAGAGCTATAATTCTTCCTTCTAGAACTATGTAGTATTATCCTACAAATGCTACCTTTTTTCACTGTTAATTTTTTTGTCCCCTTATAATTTTAGCTTTATGAATTATTCAGAAATGTTTTCTGCAATTAAGGGTTTTTTCAGATAGTTTACTGTTAATTATTTCTAATTTAATGTATTTTGGTTTGATGTACATAATTCTATATATATTAAACTTATTTTTGAAGCCCAGCAAATATTTTTCCTCAGTGACTGTACACATACACTTAGGGTTTTTTGTCATTATTCTACGTAGTACTCTGTAAAATTAATTTAGTCCTAAGAATATTTATCTTAGTCAGTTTGGGCTGCTATAACTGTGTATATACAAGATCTGACAAATTCACTAACTCATCCTAGAAAAAGTGCTATATACCTCATTGCTGAATATTACTATGGTCACCTTTGAAGTATTCCCCTTGGGAAGTTATGCACTGATGTCAGTGTATAGTCCACCTCTCAAAGCAATGTTGGAGCTCTTTTCATGGAATGGCCATCAGAGTAGTCATTGTGAGAATGTCAGAGCTTGAATTAGAGCAACCAACAAACATTAACTTTCTTGTTAAGCTTGTCAAGAATGGAAGTGAATTCAGGGCATGTTGGTCGTCCAAGTTTATGGGCATAATGCCATGACTAAAACAGCGGTGTACAAATGAATTACATATTTCTCTGAGTTACAGAAAGTGTCCTGATGAAGAGAAGTTAGGATGGTCAGTTATGAGCAGAACTAATGAAAACATTATAAAAATTTGTTGAATTGAGAAGCATAACTGACCAAATAAACATCCATAGAGATACGGTTAGGAAAGTCTTAACTGAAAATCTTGGCATGAGAAAATCTTTGGTGTGTGCAAAAATGATTCTGAAAGAGCTCTTGCCTCATGACAATACACCAGCTCACACAGCAATGAGTGAGGGAGCTTTTAGATAGTAAACCAATAACTCTATTGGAACCCTCTCCCTACTCAAATGATCTGGTCCCCAATGACTTTTTTCTTTACCTAAAAATAAAGGAAATATTGAGAGGAAGACATTTTGATGACATTCAGGACATCAAGGGTAATACAATGGCAGCTCTGATGGCCATTCTGGAAAAAGAGTTCCACAACTGCTTTGACAGGTGTCAGTGCATAGTTTGCCAAGGGAAGTAAATTGAGGGTGACCCTAGTGATATTCAGCAAGGAGATATGTAGCACTTTTTCTAGAATGAGTTCACAAACTTAACTGTCAGCCCTCATCCCAGGTGGCTTAAACAATAGAAATGTATTTCTTACTGATATGGAGAAGGAAAAGTCTGAGATCAGAATGCTGGTACAGTGGATTCGGGTGACAGCGGGATTCCTAATTTGGAGATAGTCATCCTCTCATTGTATCTTCACATGGTGGAGAGCAGAGATCATATCTCCCATGTCTCTTCTAGTAGGGAATAATTCCATTCTTAAGGGATCCGCCCTCATGGCCTAATTATCACCCAAGTTCCCACCTCCAAATGCTATCACACTAGGGATTTAGTGTGATATGTACAACATGCACATTTGGGGAGGATGCAAACATTCAGTCAATAACAGTATTGTTCATAGTCTCTATCTTTATTAATTTTATCTAGCTATCCTATTGATTTTTAAAACAAGTTATTAATAACTTCCATTATAATTGTAGAACTAATTATTTCTCCCTTTAGCTTTGTCAATTTTTAGCCGTATGTATTTTTAATCTTGGTTATTAGTGCATACACTTTTTCAGTTAGCACTTTTTCAGTTGTAAAATATCCTTCTAGTTTTGTTAATATGTTTTTGTGTCTAGAATTATATTTTATTTTATCTGATATTAAAATACCAGATCAGGGGTTCTGGTTTTAGTTTCAATGAGTAAAGGTTTGGGAAGTCAACACTCCCATCCTTATCATAGAAAAAAATAAATCAAAGAAAAAGAAATTAAACAAAATGAAAATCAATGACTTCTCATGCACCAATTGTAGAACTGAGGTTCATGACAAACTGTCCCTGTGAAATCTGGAAAGATGGGTAAATTCAGAGTCAGCTCAAACGTCAGTTTATCTGGAGCAGCTTATCTGGAGCAGAACTGGAAACATAAACTTGCAGGAGCACATAAAAAGTTTCTACTGAGAAACAGGTCAAGGCCACATGTGGATTAGCATGAGAGTGAGAAGCTCCCGGGAGCTGCAGTCTGAAATGACTCCTGTACTTTCACAGGTTTTGTCTTCAGGAATCCCATCAGAGTTTCACAGTAAAGAGCCAAGGAATATTTCTTCATGGGTCTGGCAGTGCAAAACTTGCCATTGTGAGACATGCCCAGAGTGTTTTCCAAAGCAACCGTCTACTCAACAAGAAAGAGGCTACTGGATCCCTTATTCTACCGAGGTCAGGGCATTTTCCCCACTCTAGCACCCTCGATTCTTCTTGCCTCAACTAAGGGAAACAGAAACTCGAGAAACACTTGTGAGGGTCTCCTGCCAGGGACACCATCCCGTCAAAATCTGAGATTTAATTGTGGGGTAATAGAACAGTTCCAGTCTCCCACAAATCGCCACGACACATACTGAGCTTCTGCATAACAGGAGTGGATTGCACTGAAAGAACTACAAGACACAGGCACTTTCTGGAGAGGACTACTCAAGTAGGCCTACCAGAAAAGGAAAAAAATGACAGCAGGGGAACTAAAAACTTAAGGCATGTTAAACTATAACACATAGTAGAAGTTGCCAGACTCTTAGACATATTAACATAAAACCACACTAAAGGCCAATTACCTCAGTTCCCATTACCTAATGCATAACTTGAGCATGCCAAAAGACAAGAAAAAAAAATGCAGATTGAAAAGACAAAACAGCTGGGCTCGGTGGCTCAGCCTGTAAACCCGTGCCTTTGGGAGGCTGAGGTGAGTGGATTGCCTGAGTCTGCGGGTTCAAGACCCGCCTGGGCAGCGAGACCTCATCTCTACAATAATCAAAAAGTCAGCCGGGCGTGGTAGCGCGTGCCTGTAATTCCGGCTACTCGGAAGGCTGAGGCGGGAGGATCACCGGGGCCCAGCAGGTCGAGGCTGCGGTGGCCGGGAGCGGCCACTGCACTCCAGTCTGGGCGACTGTGTGAGACTCCACTCAAAAAAAAAAAGAAAAGACAAAACAGGCCAGTAGGCCAGTCGCGGTGGCTCAAACCTGTAATGCCAGCACTTTGGGATGCCAAGGCGAGAGGATGCCTGAGGTCAAGGGTTTGAGATCAGCCTGGGCAATAAATCAAAAATCAAAAAATAAGATGGGGATGGTGGCATGCACCTGTAGTTCCTGCTACTTGGAAGACTGAGGTGGAATAATGACCCGAGCCCAGCAGTTCCAGGCAGCATCAGCTGTGGGGTTGCCACTGCACTCCAGCCTGGGTGACAGAATAAGACAACTTAAAAAGAAAAGAAAAGCCAAAACAAGCATAAGAACAAGATTCAGGTTACACAGAAGTTGGAATTATTGGATGGAGAATTACATAAATTGTATAAATATATAAATAATTATATAAATATATAAGTTATATAAATAAATTCTTGTAAAAAACAAACCTCTCATGTAAGACAGTTTAAATAATTTATGCAGCTAAGATTTCCTCAAGAAGTTAGCGCATAATCTATTATTTCTTAAATGTGGGCTGCATGTAGTGAGTTTTCTTGAATGTGTTTATTTCCAGAACGAACGGGGGTAGTGAAAAGAGTAGCTTCAGAGTGTATAAATCTAGCAGACACTATCTCTGCCAAATAATTAAGGTCAACATATGTGGGGGAGGGACACAAAAAGCCTCAATATTATATTTTGGAGGGTGGGGCCCTTGCTGGGTGATCTTTCCCCACTAGGTAAGTGTTCTAGCTAGTGTTTTTGAGAGAGGCTATGTTCAGCTTCAGTGAATTTTTTTTGGGGGGGTGGATTCTTTCAGCCCATTTGCCTATTTCATGATTGATGATTTATAAGCACACCTGTTACACCACAGTAAGTATTCAGCATGGGAGACTTTCCATTTTGGTCAGGAATGACATGTCCTCCATGCCCTAACCTCCTTATTCACAAAATCCTGCCATAAACATTTTTTTTTTCATTTATTTGCTTCCTGGGATGAAAAATGTCCCCCTTAGAGAAATGTTTTGCCAATGTGAAAAAGCTGAAACAAAAACAGTAGATTCACTCAAAATTGATGAGCTCAAAAACTGTTTTGAGCAGTGGAAAAAGCATCTCATTGGGTGGATTGCATCAAATGGAGCATACTCGAAGTATTCAAAAGGTGACGGAAGATTAAATATGTAAGAATAAATACACAATCTTTTATAAATCCACTTTTCGGGGATCCCTCCTAGTAAAAAGAGATAAGTAATATTGATAATATCTAGCACTTTGTCTCTGTGGGCTTTCTCTTAAAACACAATTTTTCCGTAGAATTGTCTTAGCTCATTTTTTGCTGCTATAGCAAGATATCTGAGACTGAGAAGTTTATAAAGAGAAATTTATTTTGTATGGTTCTAGAGGCTGGGAAGTCCAAGATCAAGTTACCAGCATGTTGGTATCTGGTGAGGGCCTCCTTGCTGCCTCCTTGTATTGTAGAAAAGGTGAAAAGTATACAAGGTATGAACCCCGTCCCCTCACATCACTGTTCAGCAGAGGAAAATTAACCCACTCTTGTGTGCTATTTTATAAGGGTCCTCATTCCATCTCTGAGGGCTCCACCATCATGACTTAATCACCTCCAAAGGCCCTACTTCTGGAAACTACTACATTAGGGATTAAATTTCAACACATGAATTTTGAAGGACATTTAAATCACAACTTTCTACCCATGGTTCCCCCAATTTATGTCATTCTCATATGAAAATATATTCATTCCTTCCCGATAGCCCCAAAGTCTGACCTTGTTCCAGCATTAACTTAACAGCCTAAAGTTCAGAGTCTTGTTTGCAGCAGATATGAGTGAGATTCAAGGTCTGATTTATCTTGAGGCAAATTATGAACTGTGAAAATCAGTGCTTTCAAAGTACAATGATAGGAGGAGCATAGAAGCGAAAAATAGGAAAGAAGAAAGGGGTAATATGTACCATATAAGTTAAAAATTCTAAAGGGAAATTTTTGAGTCTTAAAAATAATCTTTTTTGATTCTGTTTTGCTTTCTAGACACATCAGACTAGGAGGTGGGCTCCCAAGGCCCTGGGCTTAACTGGATTTAAATGGGTGCTGAATTCTGTTGTCTCTAAGCTCTGGGGTCTCTGGGGTGGTCCACCCCATGGATCCACTAAGCATTGCCCTAGTGATTGGGGTCTTTCAGCAGTGGCCCAATTCCACAGTTTTGCTGCCCATTGTCCTAGTGGGACCTCTCTAAAGTGGCCCTGCCCTGCAGCAGGTCTCTGCCTGAACCCCCCAAGGCTCACCAAGAAATCCTTTGAAATCTAGATGGAGGACACTATATCTCCCCAGCTCTTTCACTCTGCATGCCTGCGGAGTTAGTACCACATGGAGGCTGCCAAGGCTTACATCATGTGCCCTCTGCAGGGGCAGACACAGCTGGCGTGACCAAGGAACACTGAACCTAAATGCAGGGAGCAAAGGCTTGCTGTGGTGAAGACCATGCTGGTAAGAAACCTTTGAGGTACCTGAGAGGCTCTGGCCCTCTGGTACCCTGGGCCTCTCCCTTGAAAATAGTTTTCCCTCAAGGCCCTGGCGTTCCGAGCCTATGCTAAACACAGCAGCCTGGGAGATATCCAAAATATATTCAGGGTTGTTGCATGATGAATAGTTTCTGGCTTCTTTCTATCCATACCAGTCTCCTTATCTACTAACTGCTTGACCCTACACTTGGTTTTCTTGCCTCACACACTTTTTTTCATTATCTACGTAATCATCTTTACATTCTCCTTCCCTTTTGATTATAAATTTCATCTCTAAATGATTTATGTTTTCTCACATTTTTCTATAAGCAAGTAAGAGAAACACCCTGAATATTTTGTTTAGAGATTTCTTACACCAAGTATTTTAGTTCATTGCTATTAAATTCTTCCTTCCACACAGCAGTAGGGCATGGGAATAATTTAGCCAAGGTCTTTGCCACTTTGTAACAAGGATAGCCTTTTCTCCAGTTTCCAATAAGTGTTTCCTCATCTCCATTTAAAACCTCATAGCCTTTGTTGTCCATATTTTTACTACCATTCTGTCTCCGATTGCTCAGGTAGTCTCTAAGGCTTAGTTTTCTCTACAACTCTCTATTCCTGAGCTTTCATCAGAATCATCCTTAGTGATCTGTTCATAGCAATACAGGCTTTTTCCAGCATTCCCTTAATAACTGCTCAATCCTCCACTCTTACTGAGTACCAAAGATGTTTCCACATTTTTACTTATTTGAAGGAACAACAACTCCAATCTTTGTTTTTTAATTAGAGGGCATAGATCATGGCTGTACAATATTTCAGCCTATTGACCGAATGTGACTATTTAAATCTAAGTTAATAAAATTAAAAAGTAGTTCCTCAGTCTCCCTAAGTATAAGATGTATTTCAGATACTTACTAGCTATTTAAACATTTGTAATTTTACTGGATACTGCTACAAAAATGTGCAAGTCATATATATTTTTTAAACCTAAAAGATAGCCTTTTATACTTGTTCAGTTATCATTTCCTCTAAGTTTTTAAGACCAATATTCACCTTAGTCCATTTATGCTGCTCTAAAATATTTCTGAATCTGGGTAATTTGTAAAGAAGAGAGATTTGTTTCTTACCATTCTGGAGGCCAGGTTAAGTTCAAGATTAAGGCACTGGCATTTGGTGTCTAGTGAGGGTCTTTTTGCAGCGTTCTAACATGGTGGGAGGAGAGAAAAGGGCAAAGGAGACAAATTCCGTGTCTTCACACACAGAAGGTAGTGAACCCACTCCTTTGAGTGTTTTGTTTTTTTCTCATCCCATCCGTGATGGCTTCATCACCTCCCCAAGGTCTCACCGCTTGCTACTGTCACATTGGCAATTAATTTTCATCACATAAATTTTGGAGGACATTCAGACCACACCACACTACCTTGAGTAAGCATCGAACAAAGTATAATTGAGAGCCATTGTATGAAATACCTGACCAATTCTTCTCACAATTGTCAAGGTCATCAAGGATGAGGAGCTTCTGAAAAATATTCACAACAAGTGGAACCCAAAGAGACATGATGAGTAAATGTAATAAAATATCCTAGATGGGATCTTGGAACAGCAAAAGGACAAGGATGGTGTTAGATGAAACAAACAAATAAATGCAAAGGAAATATAGTAATGTATTCAATATTTTCTTTAGTAGAAATAAATTAATTGTAGTTCATTAATTATAATAAATAGATAATACTAATATAAAATGCTAATGATGGAAAAATGGCATGGGTTATATGGAATCATTTGTGCTATTTTTGTAAATTTTATGAAAATCTAAAGCTATTCTGATATTAAAATTTTTTAAAAACTATAACCTTTTTGGATTTGCAGTTAATACAGTAAAGATTTTTTCATTCAACTTAATGTCTCTATAGTTAAAGGTTATTTCTTGTTGGAAGTATAAAATACAGTCTTGCTTTTTTAACAGTTCTATCAATCTTTGTCTTTTAATTGGAGGGCATAGATCTAGGCTGTCCAATATTTTAGCCTATTAACTCAATGTCATTGTTTAAATGTAAGTTAATAAAGTTAAAAAGCAGTCCCTCCATCTCACGAGATATGATTTATTACAAATACTCACTAGATAGGTAGACATTTACAACATTACCATATATTGTTACAAAACTTTTCAAGTCATATATTTTTTAATAACAAAACAGTTAAAACCTTTTATATTTATTCAGTTATCATTTCTTTTATCTTTTAAAAAACTCGTGATTTATGAAGATTCTTTTATTTTTCTCTCAGTCTGAAAATTTTTCAGCATTTTCTCTAAACTGATCTGTGCATGACAATTTGTTTTGGATTTCATTGACCTGAAAATTTGTTTCCCTTGCCTTCATTTCTGAAGATTATTTTACTTTTAGATTTTTAGAATAATTTGATGGTTTTACTTTTTTGTTAGTACTTTAAATATTCTTTTCCACTGTCTCCTGGCATAGATGCTTTTGATCAAAGTTCAATATTGTTCAAATAGTTGTTTCACTAAATGCAATGCATCACATATCTTTGAATGCTTTCACAATCTCTCCTCTATCTTCAGTTTTCGTTAGTTTTTGTTAAGATGTGGCAAAGGCCTGCAGTCTCCCCACATTCGGTCCATATCGGTAGTTCTGCACAAACTTTGCTGTGGAAAAGAATGCTTTCTTTTCTGCACTCCTTCCTTAATGTCTCCTTCATATCCAGCTTACTTCTGTTCTCCTTGTTTAATTTTTTTTCTGTCATCCCTAGAGAGTAGAGTTCACCATGTAATTATTTTTACTAGGACGTGCACAGATATCCATAATTATGCTCATAATTCTACAATCCATTTTACCACACCTGCCTTTCTTACTAAGGGTGAGTTCTTAGAGGGTATTAAAAAGTACTTATTTTATCAAAGTATTATCTGCTATAGTTTGTCTAATGGCAATAATTCGATGAATTCTGTTAAATGAACACGCATATGAATATTCAAGCTAATACAGCTACCACATGCAATATGGTGAGATAACCTGTACGCACACATCCCACAATGTCAAGTTTAACTTGTCACTTATGTCATAACTTAGTACGTGAATATGCCAAAGCATAAGTGAGGCTGGCAGGCTAAGTTCACCTTCTGTGTCACCCAGAGAACCAGGCTTTTTCCCTGCAGTGACTGCATCATTGATCGTTAGATCCTCCAGTAGACTCTCCGCATCTAATTGGCCAAAAAGGACAGAGTTCAGAGCATAACCCCAAATATTGTAGAAGTCAGAGCTTGGGAGTGGCATACATCATTTGTGTCCATAATTTATTGTCTGGAAATCAGTTTTTTGTTCCTACTTAGCTGCCTGGAAAAACAGAAAATGTAAGCACAAAAAAGGGGGAAATAAAAAGATATTAGGGAAATCTAACATCTGTTGACACACTGTGTTTGTGGACACCAATCATTTTTTTTTTCTCTCATTAACTTAGAGGAAAGTCTCATACCATGTATGCTGAAATTAAGTAATTGTCCAGTTTTAATTTTAGTTTCAATTTGACAAAAGTGGCCATATACATTGTCATCTTCAGATAACCAGCATGAAAACACAAGCAAAAAACAGACTTGGTGTGCTCTCTGATTTATGGGAAGATGTTGCCTCTCAGAAATCACACCCATCCGATAGACAACAATGGATAGAAGTAATTGAGTATTTTCAATTTTCATTATAGTTCAATATTATGTCGGAAAAGGCCAATCTGACCACCTAAAACAAAACCAGGTTTATGGCAAATAAGAAACATGCACAGACTACTAGTCAATTAATGATATCGTAATGGGATATTCTATCCAGTATTGAATGACTCAACCATCTTGTTTAGCTTCATAGAACCGCCACTGTCCATGTCTTACCAGATTGCTTCTTTTCGAAATGAAATTGAGAGGATTCTGCTTTAACCACAATCGTGCAGGATGGTTCGCCCTTCCAAAACAACTACAAAACCAAACAAAATAAAATGTTTAGGGGTATTGAACATCACGATGGCCAACTCAGGACTCTGATTCCTGAGGAAAAGTAAATAAATTATGTAAAGGCTATAATTGTCCAAAGTTCACTGCCTTGAGACAATTGGCAAGCGGTAGAGCTGGAAAGGAAAGTCAGCGTTCAACCGTCTCACTGAGTGCAGAAAACTGATATCTAACAGGGCCGTGCAGCGAAATCACTCACCAAAGAGTACTGTAGAAGAGAGAACTGCAGAGAGATCTTCCATGGGATGAGAGGCATAAGTGTTGTCCTCTTAAGAGCGTCCTCTGTGTAGTGTGAGGTAAAGCTACAAGAGATTGAAAAAGAACAACCAAGAAAGCAGCAGACTCAACACTTCTACCAGCTGGTGCAAGGATGGAAATATTTTATAATCTCATCTAGTGAGGAGGGAGAGATCTCATTGTACAGGAGCAATGAGTAGATTCTCCAAAAGTTCACACCTTGGCACTGGGCTAAATGCCACACCTCTGGGAAAAAGGCTGCTCTGGGTATACACTCGTCACAAAAGCCTTGACTTCAGCAACGTGACTGCAATTAACCGACACGTGTGCCAGGACAGGGCCAACACTCCTGAAACAGCTTCATTAAAATTCAGACCCCAGTGATGAAAACATCAAAATAGCCGGTATTTAATCTGAGTTCTTGAATACAACATAGTTAAGCGCAGGTGAACAAGCCAGTAAATGGAGACTTGAAGTTGCCCATGATTTTCAGAAATGATAATAAAAAGATTTAACACGGAATATAATAAATCACAATGTATATTATGGTTTATAGATCAAAAAATATAGGGCAGAAGACACAAATAATATTTTACAAAACAAACTTAGGAGATGAAAGAAAATAATGAAATATCAATTACACTAAGAAGACAAGAAAGAGAGATGAAAATTATGAACAAATCAACAACAACAACAACAAAAAATGGAAAGCAAATCACAAGATTGTAGATTTAAATCTAATTATATTAGTAATTACATTACATTTAGACCTGAAATTTCCAAGTAACATGCAAAAGGTATTAGACTCATTAAATAAATAAAGCAACAACTCTATGCTATATACAGGAGGAAATTTTTTTTTTTTTTTTTGAATTGGAGTCTCACTCGGTCGCCCAGTCTGGAGTGCAGTGGCCGCTCCCGGCCACCGCAGCCTCGACCTGCCGGGCTCTGGCGATCCTTCCGCCTCAGTCTTTCGAGTAGCCAGAATTACAGGCGCGCGCTACCACGCCTGGTTGATTTTTTGATTTATTGTAGAGATGAGGTCTCGCTGCCCAGGTGGGTCTCGAACCCGTGGGCTCAGGCCATCCACTCACCTCAGCCTCCCAAAGGCGTGGGATTACAGGCTGAGCCACTGAGCCCGGCTGGAAAATTTTAAATACACTAATGAAAAATGTTTGAAAGATGAGAAATATAAATCATACAAATAGTAAACCAAAAAAAAAAAAAAAAAAGCTAACATAGGTACATTAATACCAGCCAAAATGAACATTAAGCCAATAAACATAGACAGAGTAAAAAGAGAATGATAGTGCTGAGAGCAAAAGTTATAACTATTTTAATCTTGTGACACAATTTCATATAATTGCAATGTAACACTAGCAACACAATTCCAGTTGTCTGTAGGAAAATTTAGCAGATTTGGCACTTGAAGAAGTAAGTAAGCAATCCACAATCATAACTGTATATTTTTAACTCATTTCTTTGAGTAGATAATAAAACAAGCAGATAGCAATTAGTTAAGAGTAAAACAGATTTGAAACAACAAATTAAGCAATTTACCCTAATTGACATGTTTATGTAAAATATATTAAAAATATGTAAATATATATGTAAATATACAGAAAATCTACATTACATATGTTATATATAAAATATAAAATGTATGATACATAATACATTTAAAATATATAGATTATATATTATATATACTTTATATATGTTATCTAATATATATACACTATATGTATGTTATACATTATATATGTGTGCGTTTGTGTGTGTGTGTGTATTCCACTAAACAAGACTGGAGTGTATATTTTTCCAAGTGAATGAGAACTTCTATCAAAAGTAACCATATGTATGCTTATAAAATGTGCCTTAACAAATTTGAAATCATTAAAGTTCCATAGATTAGTTTATCTGAGTACAATAGAGTTAAACTAGAAAATAATAATCAAATATACCTAGCATAACCCCCAAACTTGTTAAATAGGTCACATTATCCTAAATAATGTTCAGGTCAAAGAAAGACTTTTAGTGAAAATAATGGAAACAAAATATGATGGAAATAGATCAAAACCTCGTGAGATGAAAATTGGCTTGGAGTGGTAGTGTAAGGAAGAGGAGTCCATAACAACTGAAACAAGTAAAACTCTAAGAGGGGAATAAAAAACCCAACTGCATGAGGTGCTAAAAGACAAACAAAGGAGAAATACATAGAGTTGCCTCAATACTTGGAGAGATCCCAGAAAATATTAGAAATATTGGATATTTGGGAAAAGGATTTCTGACAAATGTATACAGAAAAAATTGGAAAATGATAAGTGTCTGAGAAAATATCCAAAACTAAATAGTCATGATTTCTTGACGCAAATATTTGTAGACTATTTAAAGCAAAAATGTTAACATGTGCGTTGTTAACATTGCATGTAACATTGCATGTAACAATGATACCATGAAAGATGATGAAGAAAGGGCTAAATTGAAGCTTTCTGCATTCTATTTTAACTGATATAATATTAATTTTTATATTGTATTTCCTGATGAAAGCATTAAAGCAGTCCAAAATGTAGTGTTAATATGACAATGAGATACAACTACTTAACTCTTAGAAAGACCAAAATCCTTAACAAATGCTGACAAGCATGTCAATCAAAAGGAACTCTAATTCTTTGTTGGTGGGAATGCAAAAAAGAAAAATCCAGCAATCATGTTCTTTGGTATTTACTTAACAGAGCTGAATATGTATGTCCACACAAAATCAACACACAAATGTTTAGAGGAGCTTTATTCATAATTGCCAAAACATCTCGCCAAGATGTCCTTCAGTAGGTGAGAGAACAAATAAACTGTTGCAATCCAGAAAATGGGATACTATTCAGTGTTAAAAAGAAACAAGCTGGCCAGGCTCAGTGGCTGAAACCTGTAATCACAGCCCTTTGGGAGGCTGAGGTGAGAAGATTGCCTGAGTCCAGGGTTTGAGACCAGCCTGGGCAACTTCATGAGATCTCATCTCTACAATAAATCAAAAAAATTAGCTGGGAGTGGTGACCCCTATCTGTAGTTCCAGCCACTTAGAAGGCTGAGGCAGAAGTGTCAATTGAGCTCTGCAGGTTGAGGCTGCAGTGGCCGTGAGCGTGCCACTGCATTCCAGCCTGGGGGACAGTATGAGACTCGGACTCAAAAATAAATAAGTAAATAAATAAATAAAATGAGATATTACTCAGTGCTAAAATGAAAGGGGCATCAAGCTTTAAAAACGTGAAGAGAATCGAAGTACCCATTACTAAGCAAAAGAAGCCAATTTGAAAAGGCTCCATGCGGATTCCAACTAGACAGTTTTCCAGAAAAGGCAACAACAACTTAGTATCTTCTGCTTTGAGGCCTGTGTACTTAAGATTGACCCTCTCTTCTGAGACTTACTCTCCTACTCTTCACCTGGCTCATTCCTACACTTATTCTCATCATAAGGTAAACATTTTAACTCAAGTGAATCATCCCCTGACCCCCCCCCCAGTGTTTATCACAATTTTTATTATAAATGCATCCATATAAACACTTATATAATGTCTACGAATACATCAAATGGAGATATATGTTTAAATGCTTGTAAATAACAAACAATCTTAATTCATTTTGTATATATAAACATATCTCCTTTGGTCCTTAATAAATTGCACCAACACAATTTAGCATCTCAGTTCTAAAATTCTGATATTGTGAAGAGCTGTACTTTAGAGATGACGTTCTACTTGAGCCCAAGATGTGATCTTTTATGTGAAAATTTCTCCTTGATATGTTTAATCATTTTGCTGAAAACTTTTTTTGAGTTGCAGTCTCACTCTGTGACCCAGGCTGGAGTACAGTGGCATACTCACAGCCACCGCAGCTTCAGCCTGCTGGGCTCAGGCAATCCTTTTGCCTCAGTCTTCCAAGTAGCTGGAACTACAGGTGCATGCCACCAAACCCAGCTAGTTTTTTGATTCATTGTAGAGACGAGGTCTTGCCATGTTGCCCAGACTGGTCTCAAACCCTGTGGGCTCAAGCAATCCTCTCGCCTCAAAAACTCTTTAAAATATTAGGATAGCAATTTAGGGAACTGAAGAAATCTTCCAATTTGTTCCCCTGAAAAAGAAATGAAAGACAAGGAGATATATCTGAAATAGTTTCTTGAACTACTAGAAAATTTTACTCAAGAATTTATGCATTATTGTTCTGTCCTACAAGTACACCTATTCTTGTATATACTTTAGTCAATTGTTCCAAAATTTTAGATGAAATAGTGCTAACTAGACTATTCTCAAAACAAATTGGTCAAAATGTATTTTTCTTAACACTTATCTATACCAACGTACGTACCTGGGTGCATGTGACAATTAATTTTGCTTGTCAACCTGACTAGGCTAAATGATGCCCAGATAGCTTGTATAGGGTGTGTCTATAATGACATTCCTGGAAGAGGTGAACCATCGTGTCCATTGACTAAGTGAAAAGGGCCCTTCTTACCAGTGCAGGTGGGTATCATCAAATATCTTGAAGGCCTGAATTTCTTGAGGGCCTGAATAGAACAAAAGAGGGAGGAATGGCATATTTGCTTTCTGTTTGAGCTGAGGCATCCAAGTTCTCCTTCCCTTGAATGTTGGTGTTCCTGGTCTTCACAACTTCAGGTTCAGACTGAATCAGGCCACTAACCTTCCTCTTTGTGCAGCTTGCAGACAGCAGCCTGTGGGAATTTTTGGCCTGCGTAGCTGTGTCAGTTAATTACAGTAATAAAGTAATGAATTATCTATCTATCTATCTATCTATCTAATCTATCCATCCATCGTCAATCTATTATCTATCATCCATCCATCCATCCATCCGTATGTATTTCCTATTTATTCTATTTTTCTAGAGAACACTGATTAACACAGTGCAAATATACATCTGCTCTTCAATATACACACACAAACACACACATAGGCATGTACACCCAGAGAAAGCCAACGTTTTCACGTACAGCTTCCAAAAACATTTTGTGTGAAAAATATCTCAAGAAATTTAATTTTAAGTCAAGTCTTTGCAAGAGACATGTTTTTCAAATGTCACAATGCTGAAAAATAATAGACCTCAAGGATTATATCTGCTCTTGCAATTCTACCTGGAAGAGGCAAATGCACTCTAGAATAAAAGCGTTACGTTACAGACTAAAGCTAATGCCTGACACTGTAGAGACATAGCCAATGAAAGAGCAACCGCATTTAAACGAAGAGACCTGTTCAGTCATCCATCTTAAACAAAATGATTAACTGGCAGAAATTATGGACTTATGATGAATAGCAACACATCGACAAAATACAGTGTGCATTTTAATCTGAAAACCCCTAGACATTTTCCACTGCTTCATCTTGCCTTCTTTTAATGGGATTCATTTTATCCTTGGTGATACAATGCTGTTTCAGCAAGAGGGGATCACTTATCAGGCAAATTAAATTTCGACTCAATTTCTTCACAATAACTCAGGAGCATGAGTATCTGTGCTTTGGGATTCAGAGAAAATTTATTACGAATCAGAAAAAAAAAAGTTTTATCTGTATATGTAACACATTTTGACAAATACCGCAGCATTGTAAATGATTATAGGGTTTATTTTAGCAGTAATGCACTTAAAAATATATTAGGAGTAAACAAATGCCTCTCATTTCAAGCATCAGTCACATATATTTTTTCACCAAGAGAAAAGCAGATTCCTGAAATTATTTTAATTTCGAGGTTCTCTGCTGATGGTTATTCAAGTAAGTCAAAGCACAGACAAATGTACTGAGTCGCTTACTTCTTTACATAAATAAAACACGATTTAAAATAATTGAATCAATTATTGAACATAAAGAAAAGCAAGCATTGGAGAAAAAATGTTATCATAGCCATTAGAGCTAATAATTTACTGAAGAACATAATTGAGCACCAAAAATATACTAGGCCTTATATTGGATCCAGAGTTAGATATATCATCATAGCGAACACAGGTGAAAGATTCTGCTCTCATGAGATAACATTCCTTAGGACAATAAGCTTTTGTTAGATATATAATTTGAAAACTTTTTTTCATTCTGTGGATTGTCTCTTTACTCTCTTGATGGCTTCTTTTGCTGTGCAAAAGCTTTTCAGTTTGATGAGGTCCTAATTGTCTATCTTAACTTTCAAGGCATTTGCTTTTGGGGATTTGGTCAAAAATTTGTTTCTTACTCTGATGTGCATAAGTGTGTCTCCTACATTTTCTTCTAGGATTGCTATAGTTTGAAATTTTACACTTAGGTCTTTGATTCATCTAGAGTTGAATTTTGTATATGGTGATAGTTATGGGCCCAGTTTCAATTTTTTGCATATGGTCAGCCAGTTTTCCCAGTACCGTTTGCTAACTCAGGTCTCCTTTCCCCAATAGTTGTTACTGCAGGTTTTGTCAAAGATGAGTTTGTTGAGACATCAAGTTTTTGCTTCAGGAATTTCTGTCCCTTCACATTGTTCCGTGTGCCCGTTTTTGTACCAATACCAGGCTGTTTTGGTTACTGTAGCCTTGTAGTAAAATATAAAATATGAAAATGTGATACCTCCCACTTTATTCCTTTTGGTGAGGACTTTTGGGGCTATTTGCAATCTTTTTTTTTTAAATACAAATTTCTGAATTACCATTTACAGATCTGAGAAAAATGATGTTGGTAATTTGATGGGTATTGCATTGAACCGGTAGACTGCCTTGGCTAGAATAGATATCTTGTCTTGTTTAGACTCTACAAGGAACTCAAATTGAAAGGAAAAAAGACAACCCTACGAAAAAGTGGGGAAAGGACATGAATAGACACTTTTCAAAAGAAGACATATAAAAAATCAAGACATGAAAAAATGCTCAACCTTACTAGTTATCAGAGAAATACCCATCACAACTGCCGTGATACCACCTAACTCTGTTACCACGGCTGTCATTAGTAAGTCAAAAAACAACAGGTACTGGCACAGAAGTGGAGAAAACAGAATGCTTCCACACTGTGGGTGGAAATGCAAGCTAGTTCACTCTCTATGGAAAGCAATGCAGCCATTCCTAAAAGAACTAAAAATTGGCCTTCCTTATGATCTGGCAATCTCCATCCTGGGAATATACCCAGAGGAACATTAATCATTCTACCAAACAGACACCTGCATAGGCATGTTTATAGCCACACTAGTCACAATAACAAAAACATGGAACCAACCCTACTGACCACTGAGAGTAGACTAAATAAAGAAAACGAGGTGCAAATACATGATGGCGTATTACACAGCCATAAAGAAGAACAAAGTGGTGCATTTTGCAGCAACTTGGATGGAGTTGGTGACCATCCTACTAAGTGAATGATCACAGAAACAAAGAACTGAGTACCACTTGTTCAACTTCGTAAGTGGGCCTTGAGCATTAATCTCATTAGCACAAGAGAGGGATCGGCAGTTGCTAGGTACTGCCAGGGAGGAAGAGGGTAGGACATGTAACAACACCAAGTGTTCCTTGTCCTTTACTAGGGGACATGATGGCCAGTTGGAGGCCCAAACTTCACCTGCGTTTTGCCTACCTGTGTAGTTGATCCTTACCTGTTTCCCATAGCTCTATAATAAAATCAAATTTTAAAACAAAATGCCATATAAGCAGACTCATAAAAAAGAAAAGAAAAGAGGCTGGGCATGATGGTTCATGCCTGTAATCCCAGCCCTTTGGGAGGCAGAGGCAAGAGGAATGCCTGAACCCTGAGGTTTGAGACACATCTGGGCAATTTGACCAGACCTGGAGACTACAATAAATCAAAAAAATTAGCCAGGTGTGTTGTTCCATACCTGTAGTTCCAGTTACTCAGAAGGATGAGGCTGAAGGATTGCCTGAACCCAGGAGGTTGAGGCTGCAGTGGCTATGGGAATGTCACTGCACTCCAGCCTGGGTGACTTAATGAGACTCCAACTCCCACCCCTCAAAAAAAACAAAATAGAAACAAAAATAAAATTCTCCTGATAAGGGACTGCTGAGGCCTATCTAGCTACCACTTATCCATCTGTCTCAAGTTGATCATAATATAAACGTCTTTCCTAGGTACTTTATAGTTACCTTTGCTTTAAAGGCAATCCAAAAATGGGCTAACATCATTGCTTCTCAACCTTTTGGCTAAGATCAAGTGTAAAAATTTGCTCAAATCAGAAGTAGTTTTGCTTTTCTTCCCCTGGTTCATCATAGTACAATTAAGACCAAATAAAACATTTTATATTTTGGATATTTTAGCTTTAATTTTAAAATTAGTATATCATACGTGGCATAAACTTCCTGAAAGGCTAAGTTTTTCCAAAAACCTTCTACTCTGTTAGATTTATGCAAATATCTCTAATTCCAACATCATACCTTGTTTTATATTTGTAAAACGTCTGTTAAAATGTAAGGTTTGCTTGGATTGTATAAGTAAGTCATAAAAACATGGTTTAATTTTACTTATCAATATAGCTGTGTTCCCAACTAAGCCCTAAGAAAACAGAACACAGGACAGCTGGGGATTGAGACAGTTGTCTTGATCCAGATACCACAGTCTATTCCTCTAATACCAAGATGTCATAATTTCTTATGAGTAGATGTTCCCTCATTTGTTCGCTTTTGTGACCGTTTCTCAAAGCTTTAAATGTGTGTATGTGTTTGTATGTCTGTGTGTGTGTCTGTGTGTGTATTTCACCATTTTTATTGATGAGTCGGCACAAATCTATACTCTGTCATGTTGAACTCTTCCCAGTTCCTCACCAGAAGTAGTTTTAAAACAGATAAGAGAGGTACCTGAGTTTTTTTTGTAATCATGCTTGGAAAGTAAAGTTTGTCATCATCAAGACTTATACTCCCTAGCTACAAGTTTTATTGGCTTATATATATTCATAAACTCAACTAAGCTTTATGTTTTCGTCTCATGCTGCTTTTACTTAAAGTTAAGATTTTTTGAGAAACGGAACTTGTGTAGCTGTTACACTGAAAAGTCATATATTAGTAACCTAGTCTGTTTATCTCATTTGTGTAGAAACTAAATGAAATATTCATTATTAAATTGCTCTCAAGCTTCATCTATTCCAGACCATTTATCATGAACCATATAAGAGAATAATTTTCTTCCCAGGATGTATGGAAGTAGGTAGAACTGGATTTGCTTATGAAATTTGTAGTAATTACTGTGGAAGAACATAGCCAACTTTGCTAGAACAAGCAGTGCATACTGTTTAGTTCATGAAAATAAGTGAGTGCGTTAGCAGATATTTTTCTAGATATTGGCAGATAGAGCACAGAGTATTAATGTGACATGTGGCCCAATGAAGAATTGTTGGTTTTTTAGTTTGTGCTGAACACGTCAGACACTTCAGACTCTGTACAAAAATATGAAAAAAGCAAAGGGGAAACTTTGACTAATGGTAAGCATCTGCCTTGCTGACTTGCTGAATCTGCAATGTATTTAAGTGAGAACAACTTCCATCATCAACAGAACAAATTCCAGCCGCTCTTGAATCCAGCTCCGCCCTTGGTGGCTTCATCTAGTTCAGCTGGGTGTCTAGGGAATATTTAAGTGATACATTGACCAACACTCTTTTTTCTCTGTAGCTCACCAAATGGGCAGATGACTCAGATTGACTCAGTTATAATCATTCTAGAATTTGAATACATCACAAACCATATGAAATAGACCAAGAGGGGCCTATTTACTTAAGTAGCTGGGAAAAAAAAGAGATAAAATAAAAACAAAGAAAAGTGTGAATTTATGTAGTACAAAATTTCAAAAAGAAAATAAAACATTAAAAATTCATTCCATTTTGCTAGGTTACAAGTCTACACCTTAGTTTTTGTGATCAAGGCTGCAACAAACATTAGATAGATAGATGCTAGATAGATAGAGATATATAAATATAGATAGATAGACAGACAGATAGCTGAAATATAGACAAGAACACTTTTCAGCTATACAGAAGAAGAAAATCCCATCAAGTGTAACAACATGGATAAATCAGGAGGACATTATGTTCAGTGAAATAAGACAGATATGGAAAGACATGCTATGCCACGAAGTCTATAACCCATTTACTTTTTTCCATTCACATTTTTTTCTATTTTAAGTAAATTCGCTGTCAGCAATCAACTGCAATGCAACACCAGTTTCTTGACAAATTATTTCTTCTTTCACTGTTTTCTACACACTGTGACAAGAATAAATTCTGCAATTGCAAATCGCCTGTCAATCTCATAATTAACATTCTTGATATAATCCCATTTTCTGAGACTAAACGTCAAAGCCTAAAAGAAAGCTTCAACGTTTCCATGTAATCTGTGGCTTCTTCTCCAGCCTTATGACATACCATATTTGCCACTGGTTTCTATTCTTCACCAAAGTACTTTTCTTCTTCTAGTTTTATATTCATCATATGCATCTCTTTATCCAGGATTTTACATGCCTTGTTCTCACTAAACAAATTTTATTTTCATATTTCCCACCCTCCTAACTGCACAAATACACAATTTGTATGACTAACTTCTATTAGCTGATACAAGAAATATTTAACATAAATTAAGTGTTAGAAATTTGAAATTTTGGCAATGTTAACATTTCAGAACTTAGCTTAAATTTTGTTTCTAAGAAAAAATACCTGATATTCTCCCTTTTGCCTCCCTGTAATAGATAAACTTTTCTTATTGTAAATTTCTATGCACCACAGTTTTCATGTGTGACTATAATCCTAAGCAGCATTATTCACTTGTGCAATAGATTTCTTCCCTATAAGATTGTAAGTGTCCTAAGGGTCCCAATGAAAGAATATTCAGTCACATAAAATGTTAAGGGCAATTAAATAATCACAATAATATTGAATATTGGAGATAAATTAATCATTATTTTATGTCCTCCTAAGATACTATTCTAGAAACAAGAAATTATCATATTTGATTTTTTACAATATCTCCCAGATTATAGAGAGCTCTTTTGATTCTCTTTTAAAACATTAATATTTAGTCAGAGAATGTGATTAGTTTGAACATACTTCAATCAATGGTAATTTTAAATGGTTCATTGAGTTGACTAGGTAAGTTGCTGAGCTTTTTAAAAACAGACAAAGCACAAATATTTAACATTAACTATATCACTTTCTTAATACATGATCATACAATTTTCAATATGGTTACGATTTAAAATTAGCCATCAGATTACAAAAAATAAAAACAATCATAAATAAAAAGCAGTGGAAAACTGATTCTAAGAAAGAGGTAGTAAATCCTAGCCAGCTGTCTAGAGAAAAATTCATTTTTAAAGGTATCAGAGTGCTATGGAAACAATGAGGAGTAGATGAAGTCAGTTTTACCAAAAGGAGTGTTCTGTCGTGAGCTTTCTGCTGCAAGCTACGTTTCCTTACGAATGTTGCCAATTGTGGTGGCAGACCCAGGAGGTGATTGGGTACAGACAGGAGACAGATGAATCATTCATCTGAGCAGTGTTCCCTACTGAACATGTGCAATGTTTGGGTGTTTCAAAGGAAAGAGGTGGGCTACGTAAAAAACACTCTGTACAAAGAGGGAAATATCCTATAGGCTCATGATGGATCAAAAATGGCCAACATATTACATGCATATTTTACATGGGCACTTAAGGAGACTTGAACATATTTAAGGCAAGATTCTAAAAGTTGTAGGGGGAATAATATTTCTAAATATTTGAGGGAATGAAACGCTGCAGGAAGAAAGGTAATGAGTCTTTATTCACTAATGTCATTAAAAACAAATTCTTCCATAACCTGAGAGACAATAACTTTTAGCTGCAAATCATATACCCAGTCAAAATTTATTGAAGAATGACATTTTCAGTTGTACAAGAACTCAGAAAATTTGTTAACAGAATTATCATTGATAGCACAAAAAAAAAGGGGGGTGGTGTTTTTGCAAAGAAAAAAATTAAATCCAGAAGGAATTTAGTAGAGCAAAGGTAAAGGCAAGAGACGGTTGAATTTTCATACATGGAGTAATAAAGAATTTGACAAATTTTATTCAGAGAAAGAGAGAGAGAGAATAAAAAGCAGCACACACACACAAACAAGGAAACAAAAAGTATAAAACTGAATGAAATTGTTGGAAATAAAAATCTTAGGTTTCTAGAAACTGACCAGAGAAAGAAAGTAAATTTAGAAAAACCTTTGAAAATTCTTAGGGTGAGAGAAAGTGGAAATTTGCTTTCTCGTTGCTGAGGTCTATTCCTATTCTTTTTTCTCACACCAAAATTATAAGAACTATTGTTTTACCCAAGCAGGCATGGCTGTAAAAACAAGCAACTGTGCTGCCAGAGTGTACAGAGTCAATTTGGCATGAGAGTTTGAGGCAAAAACCCAAGGTTTAGCCAACTTAAAATGACATAGTGCTAGGAAATAAATGGGGAAAACAACTTGCTTTTAGTATACAAAGTTTAGATCTTGATTAGGATAAATAGTGGGCCAGCCAGAAACAAAAAGTTCGTAGAAACAAGATAGTCATCGTGTATTGGATGGAATTATACCCTCCCAAAATCTATACGTGGAAGTCCTAGCCTCCAGAATATGTCAGATATGGCTGAATTTGAAGATACGATCTTTAAAGAAGGTAAGTAAGGTTAAATAAAATCATATGGGTGAGCCCTGATTCTAAATGATTGGTATCCATGTAAGAGGATGTGGATCCACAGAGGATGTGTGCACACAGAGAAAAGACCAGAAGAAAGCACAGAAAAAAGAGGCCACCTGCAAGCCAAGGATAAAAATCTTGGGAGAAAACAAATTTGTCAACACTTTAATCTTGTGCTTCTAGCTTCCATAAATGGGAGATAACAATTTTTTGTTATTTAAGTCACTTAGTGTGGCATTTTGTTATGGTGGCTTTAACAAACAAGTACACACACACAAGTAGATAAGCATGACACACAATTTTGGTTTTGGGAAGACATCACTCTTCACAGAAGAGATGCTAAAGTGAAGAGTGGGCAGTGAAGTAAAAGAATTTTCTAAGGACAATATGAATTTTGAATATGTTTCTCCACCCTCACACAAATCAATCGGCGTTGATTAGAAGTCTTTCAGATTGGAGGAGCTTGAACAAAATTTCAGTCCAAAGCATTAGCTGACAACTAAGGAAAGTGTTTTAGAAGTGATGCCAGAAAGTTATACCAAAACAAAAAAAAGCAACAATAGTAATATTAAATTTTGAACATATCAGAGGATATATTCGTTGAAGGAAACAAATTTTCCAGTTTTAGTCCAGGCAAGTTACTTGAACAATAAACAAGAAAACAATTTAGAATACTGAGTTGTTTTAATTAATTATCTAAAATATTCAACTAATGGGATGTCAATAACAAAACAGAAAATGAGTTTCCAGCCTCAGACTCCAAAAGAAGCATTGCTTTTGGCAACCACCCATATAGTAATAACTCTGTAGAGACTGGAGTTTAGCTGAGAAGTTCCAGAACCCCAGTGGGACAAAATAATAGGAACAGATACATTATCAAAGGGTAAGAAGAGGAGTTTTATTTTACTCACATTACCTTTTCCCCAAGGTGGCCATGAGAGGTATTCATGCCATGAGAGGTATTTTGGCCTCCAGTTTATTCCACAGAGAAAGGTAAGATTCAAGTAGGCATCCAGTCTCCCCAGTCTTTGAAGACACTGTCTATGAGGCTGACGTCTGTCTCTCCTCACCCAGAGTACTGAGGGAATCAGCAAAGCTGAATTGTCTGAGGGAAGGTAGGAGGAGAGCAAACAGGAGGGAGTGCTCAATAGCCAGTGTGCAGTTGTAAAAAACAGGGCACAGATCCAGCTAACTGCATCGCAGTCTCCACCAAAAGGTGCCTCCCCTGTAGACATCACTCCATGCTTCCTCATGCACAACTGGCACAAACTCCCACAGACATCACAGGGATGTCAACAGCAAGAATATCGTAGCACATGGGTCAGCTTTGTTGGCCTGGGAGAAGGTACAAGGTTTAAAATGCTTTTGGGTACTGCCTTAGGGAAAATAAATGGGAGGCTGTGAACACCAGGCCTGATTTTATACCACTGAGAGAGGCACACAATCTTAAAATATCCCCCTAAAAGAAAATAAGAAGATCTGAGAGGCCCCACACTCTCTTGTTGGATTGAGTGAAGGTCTTTCTCTTTTGAAGCTGGTCAGTAAAAACTGGAGATGTGACTGTTTTTTTCAAATGTAAAGGCAGTCATGCAAGAAACATGAAGAATTTTTAAAACTGCACTAAGAAATGAACAAAGTACAACTGCAGTGACTGGTGCAAAAGATCTGGAGATCAACAAATTTCCTGATGATGAATTTGAAACAATGGTCTTAAAGAAGCTCAAAGAGCTACAAAAGGACACAGATCAACTAAATTATATCGGAAAAACACTAGATGAACTAAAAGAGAAGCTTAACAAAGAGACAGAAACAATCATAATAAAGTAAACAGATATTCCAAAGATAGGGAATACAGTGTTTCAATAGAAAAATTCATTAGAGAGCTTCAACAGTAAATTGATTAAGCAGAAGAAAAAGTCAGTAAATTCCAAGACAGAGCATGTGTAATAAAACAGTGAGAGAGAAAAAAGACTAACAAGAGTGAAGAAAACCAATAGAAATATTATATACAATATTATCAAGCACACCAGTATATGCATTATGTGAATTGTAGAAGGAATAAGAACAGAGAGAGGAAGAAAATTTATATTGTGAAATACTGACAGAAAGTTTCCCCAATCTGAAAAGAGATATGAACATTCAGCTTGAAAGTTTCCAGTAGGTTAAACTCAAAGAGGCCTTCACAGACATACCTTATAATGAAATTATCAAAAGGCAAAGGGAATTTTTAGCACAGCAAGAGAACTCATCACCTATGACCCACATGATTATGAGAAAATTTCTCAACAGAAACCTTTCATGACAGGAGAGAGATGATACATTCAAAGTGCTGTACAAAAAACAAACAAAAAAAACCACCTAAACCGTCAACCAAGAATACTATAACCAGTAAAGATATTCTTTAAATTTAGAAGAAATAATTCCAAAGGCAAACAAAACATGAGGCAATCATCATCACTACACTTACCTTGCAAGAATTAATAAGAGCAGTCCTTCAAGTTAAAACCAAAGGACACTAATTAGAAACATGAAAATATAACATAGTTAAAAAAAAAAAAAAAACAACTCTCCAGGAGAGGTAGATACATAGTTAAATACAGAATACTTTATTACTGTATATGGCTGCCATGCGTCACTTTTAATTAAGGTTTAAAGTTAAAATTAAAAATAATTTAAAATAACTGTAGCAACATAATTTGTTAATAGGTATACAATTAAAAATGTACATTTTTTAATTTTAAGTAAAAAACTTTAACAAGAGACAAAATAGGTCATTATACAATGATAATAAGTCAATTTATCAAAAGGCTATGACAGCTGTAAATGTATATGTAGCCAACATAATGGCTGCTAGAACCAACAGCTACCAGCTAATTTAATAGTTTTATTCAAAACAAAGATCAATAAGGAAATATTGACCTTGAAGTACACTTTAGACCAAATGGACTTTACAGACATACACCCAACAAGTCATTCATCAGCATAAGAATATACATTCTTCTCAAGTACAAATAGGACATTCTAATGGAATGTTCATATGTTAGGACATTAAAGTAGTCTCGCTGAGTTAAAGAAGACTGAAAACATATAAGGTATTTTTTTCCAACCTCAATGGTGTAAAATTAAAAATCAATAACAGAAGTAATCCTGGAAAATTCACAAATCAATGGAAATTAAGAAATACACTTCTGAAAAATATCAATGGGTTAAGAATACTGCACTCCAGCCTGGGTGACAGAGTGAGACTCTGACTCAAACAAACAAACAAACAAACAAAAGGCCAAAATTGAAACAGAAACAAAGTATCATGAGATAAATGAAAATAGAGACAACATACTAAAATGAATGGGAAGCAGCAGAATCAGTTGTAGAAGGAAAGTTTAGAGCAATAAACACCGACATTCAAAAAACAAAAGACATATCTCAAATAAACAACCTATACCCTAAACAACTAGAAAAGGAAAAGTAAATTAAGTTCAATTTTAGCAAAAGAAAGGATATAAATATTAAAACAGAAGTAAATAGATAGAAACTAAAAGAACAACAGAAAAGGTGAATTACATGAAAAGATTTTTAAGACAATGTCTAAACTTGATCACCTATAAAGAAGGGAGAATTCAAATAAATAAAATCAAAAATGAGAGAGAAGACATGCAACTGAAACCACACAAATTTAAAGGATCATAAGATACTACAATGAAAACTATAAACAAACAAATGGTATAACCTAAAAAAAAATTATAAACTCCTAGAAACAAATAACACATGAAAAATGAATCATGATAAAATAGAAAATCGAAAAAGATCAACAATAATTAAAGAAATTTAATCTGTAACAAAAATTTTCCAACAAATAAAAAATTAGGACTGGATATACTCTACCAAACACTTAAAGAAGCAATATAAATTATTCTCAAACTCTTTCAAAAAATTAAAGTAGCACTTCTAAGCTCACGTTACAAAGCCAGTATGACTCTGATACCAAAGCCACACAGACACAATTTTAATAAATAAACAAACAAATAAATAAATAAAATCCAAGGGTGACCCAAGAAGCAAAATATATTATAAAAAATGTTTATTTATTCCTACATATTTAGACATCAGTCACATTCAAAGTACTCTTGGTTTGAGCAATGTACTTATTGAGATGCTTTTTCCACTATTCAAAGCAGTTTGGGACCTCAATTCTGATGCATTTTTGTACTTTTGCTGTTTTTGCTTCACCTTTGACAACATTTCCTTTTGTCCACTTTATTCATCCAAGTAAACCAAAAAAAAAAAAATTGTCGCTCAGGGCAAGATTGAGCGAATAGGGAGGGTGGGGCATGGGGTCACGCCATTTTCCATCAAAAACTACTGAACACTCAGCCAGTGCACTTGTAAATCACCCATCATGAAATTGACAAACTCATTGAAAGAGTTGCCAAGAAAATTAACTGAAGCTGAAAACAGTCTCTGACAAAAATGCTAGCCGGAACACTGATGAAGATGGATTCCCAAAACGCTTACCTAGCAGAGGATGCCTGCACTAAAAGGAGCCTGCTCTCCAAAAGATAATTCCATTTTTTTTTTTTTTTTGACGTTCCCCCGTGTAGATGCAAAAATCTTCAGCTAAACACTACCAAAACAAATTAAACAGCACATTTAAAAAATTATTTTCCATAAGTAAATAGAAATTATCTCTGGGATACAAATATGGTTCAGCATACAAAAATCGATAAATGTGATGTAACACATGAACAGGAAAGACTAAAAATCATTTAACTTCTCAGCAGATGCAAAAAAAGCAATTGATGAAATTCAACTTTTTTTGTTAAAAAAACACTCTAAAAACTGTGGTGTAGAGAAATGTATCTCAACCCAATATAAGTCATAAAGACAAAGGACCAACAGCTAATATACTCAACAGTGATCAGGGACAAGACCAGGAGAACCACTCTTGTTACTTTTGCTCAACATATTGCTGGAAGTGCTAGACAGAGCAATTAGGCAAGATAAAGAAATAGGCATCCGAAGCAGAAAGAAAAAAACACAAAAAATAACATCCTTAAGAATATATTTAATCAAGGAGATGAACAATCTCTACACAAAAAACCATAACACTGTTTTTAGAAATTAAAGGAGATACAACTAAAAGAAAATATATCTTGTGTTCAAAATCAGAAAAATGAATATTGTCAAAATATTCATATTACCAAAAGTGAGCTATACATTCACTACAATTCCTATCAAAATTCCAATGACATTTTTATCAGAAATAGGAAAAATCCTGAAATTAATGAAGACCTACAAAAGACTGAATAAATAAAGCAATCTTAAGGAAGAAGAACAAAACTGAAGAAATTATGCTATCTCATTTCAAACTATGTTATAAACCCATAGTAACAAAAGCAGTATGGTACTGGCATAAAAAAATAGGACACATAAACCAATAGAATAGAATAGAAATCCCAGAAGTAGATTTATACATATATGATCAAGTAATCGTTTATAAAATTGCCAACAAGATACAATGAAGAAAGGATAGTTTCTTCAATAAAAGATGGTAAGAAATCTGGATACCTAAAGGCAAAAAAAACCACAATTAGAGTCTTTGCACCCTACAAAAAATTAAAGATGAATTCAAGTCTTAAATATGAAACCTGACAATTATTTTTAGTAAAAATTATATATATTTATAGTAGACAACATTATGTTTGAAATTCATTGTGAAATGGCTAGATTGAGTTAATCAACATTTGCCTTACCTCACATACTTATAATTATATTTTGTAATATCATGTCAATCCTAGTTTATTTGTGATGCTCATGAATACATTGTTGTTTACTACAGTTACTATCTTGTACGTAGATCTCTTATTCCTGTCTAACTGCAATTGTTGATACTTTCTCCAGTACCTCCCCAACACCAGAACCTGCTACCTGGTATTAACCATTCTACTTTCTGCTTCTATGAGTTCAACTTTTTTTAGATGCCACATCTAAATGAGATCATGCCAAATTTTTCTTTCTGTGTCTGGATTATTTTAATTTAAACAATGTCTTCCAGGTTCATACATGTTATAAATGACAGGATTTCCTTCTTTTTATTTTGAAGGCTAGTAGTGTTCCGGTGTGTACATGTATCACTATTTTTATTCACGTGTTCGTCAGTAAATGCTTAGGTTGAGAGTCCATATCTTTGCTTTTGTGAACAATGTTGCAGTGAACATAGACAGATAGATGTTAGATAGATAGATAGATAGATAGATAGATAGACGGATATAGACAGACAAGAATATCTATGACAAAGAAGAAAATCCGGTCAAATGCAACAACATGGATAAACCAAGAGGACATCATGCTAAGTGAAATAACCCGGATAAAGAAAGAAAATATGTGAGTTAATGGATATGTTAATTAGCTTGATTGTGGCAATCATTACCCAGTGTTTAAATATATGAAAACAGCAAGTTTTATACCTTAAGTATATATAATTTTTATTTTTAAATTATTTCTCAACAAACCTTGAGAAAAAATATTTGCTTCTACTAAAAATTAATACATAAAATAATAAAGAAAATTTTCATAGGAAATAGTCAATTGACAATAACAACCAAAACCTGAAAAATCTCAGAATTAACTGCATGAAGAAATTGCAAAACTTCGTTACAGGATGTGAAAATGTTCTTAATAAATATATCCAGCTTGTCCATCGATTTTCTCAATTCTGTGATGATTTCAGTATTCTTTTTTTTTTTTTTTTGAGTTGGAGTCTCCCTCTGTCGCCCAGACTGGAGTGCAGCGGCCGCTCCCGGCCACCGCCCCCTCGACCCGCTGGGCTCCGGCCATCCTCCCGCCTCAGCCTTCCGAGTAGCTGGAACTACAGGCGCGCGCTACCATGCTGGCTGATTTTTTGATTTATGGTAGAGATGAGGTCTCGCTGCCCAGGCGGGTCTCGAACCCGCGGGCTCAGGCCATCCACTCACCTCAGCCTCCCCAAGGCGCGGGATGACAGGCTGAGCCACCGAGCCCGGCTCAGTATTCTTATATTGTGCATTTTGTCCAAATTAATCAGCTAATCCAGTGTAATTTCCATCAACACCCATGTAGAATATTTTTGTTACTTGCCAGGTAAATCTTAAAATTTATATTACAAATATATCCAATACTAAAAAGAATATTTTTTTAAAAATAAGAATAAGGATATGGGAGTTATTTTGATATTCAGATGTCAAAGCATCGATTAAGCTATGATAATAAAACAGCATATACGATATGAATGAGAAGAATATGAAAAAAAGAGCTTAGGGAGTTCAACAGTAGGCACATTTATCTATGAATCTGTATTTTATTGTAAAAATTTGCAAATATGGCATGAAGATAAATTCTTTGATAAATAAGTTTGTAATATTTTGATAGAAACTAAATTATTATCTTATATACTTCTATTTAGACATAACCTAAACTTCAAAAATATTGCAAGAAAAAAACAGAAAAATTTTTTTATAACCTGAATTGACAGAATTTGCCTAGCTGACCTTGATATGAATTTTTTGTCCTGTGCAAACCCCATATTAACTAAGTTTCCAGAAACAAAAAGTAAATTTAAAAGCACTGACAAAAATAATATTTAAATTAAAAACATAAAGTGACAAATAAAAAAATAAAAATTTATTTAGCTGGTCTTGACTGAATGTATGAATTGAATGCTTTTTATTAGATTGATTAATAATTTTTTACTTCATTTAATTTGATTAAAATGTAAACAAGACATGCATAACCCATACAAAATTATCATTTGGCTAATCTATGCTTCGTCAACTTAATAATAGACAGAGAGAGGCTCTCTAAAGGAAAAAGATATTTTTGCAAAATACACATTGCAGTGGGAATAGACATACCACAGTCATTTGTGCGAGATAACGTTCCCTTCATGGTCTTCTTGGCTCTATTTCTCTATTTACACAATTGATTCCAAACTGTTTCTGACAACTTTCACAGTTTTTTATATGTTTTATTAATAATTTGGGAATTAATAAAAATAATGCTGCTTTACAGCTTGTTGTTGTTGGGAGCTTTGGGGTGCCGTTGTTTCCTCTGCTTTTCCTCCAGAGAGAACAAGGTAACAAGGAATATTTTAGGTAGCTTTTGTAACTTGAAGACAGCTTTAGCCAAATTATGTTTTTATCATCTCTCAAAGGTATTAGTTGGTGAAAGGTTGAGAAATTTGGAGTTAAATATAGTTTATATGAATGTTAATGAGCATCGAAAATCTTTATAAGAAGACTGTTGTTTTAGTGTTTCCCAAACGTATTTACCATCAAAATTTGTCTTATTAAAGTATTTCATAGAGTGTATTTTGAGAATGTGCAGTTTATTGCTAAACAATGCTAAGCATTTACCAACGTAAAATAACAGACTCTCAAATTACAATTTGTAAAAACAGAGGTCTCAGGAATTAGTTATTAAGTAGATATGAATTATTTATTCTAGAATTAGAAAGGATTTCAAACTCTATTTCTTTGGATTTTTTTCTCTTTCTTTTAAAGTTCTATATATTCACTTATTTTCATATCTAAAATGAAGTTTCTCAAGTAAATAACAGATGTTGCCAGGTGAAATAAACACAATATAATTTTAAAAATCTAAGGTTCTTCAGTTTATTAATTTAATCAACATTAATTTCAGCATTTCCAATTAACCTTCTTTATCCCAAAAGTCCCCAGAGTTCCTGGTTGTCATGATACATTAATCTTTTCCAGCTATGACCAGAGTCACACTTTTGGTAATGGGCCATCCTTTGTGATGGTGATTAGTTGGAAAGGTGTATTTCATTAAGAGGTTGGACTTCAGAGCACCACCACATATAACAGTCATCTGTCAGATCATCTGGTGAAAAAAATTGTATCCTTACATCCATGAAAAGAAAAATGCAGGAATTCCTCTTTGCTTGTTGTATTAATTATTATCCAGCTATTCTTGCATAGACGGAAAGTACATCTGCCCCATAAAATTAAAGTACAGTACAAAGTAGCAATATATTAGAGGTTAAAATCCCGAGTAAGATTCCTTTGAAAATAAACTATGTAATACACTTTGAACTTTTCAAAAGTTAATAATATGAAATAAGAACAATAATTATCAAACATTGTATACAAATATAAAAACTTCTTTTATAGAAAAAAAATCCAAAACTAATCATTCTGATTTCCGTAATGGAATGCTGTGTATTGATACCTACTCATCATTTTAAAGAGATGACTGTGATCATAGTAGTATAACTGCAAGTGTCATTTAAAAATGTGATTTGCTAACTATGATCACTATAGTTCTTACCTCCTAAAAATATTCTTAGTGAAACACAATTTTTGCTCACATTTAAATCAGATTATCATATTAAGTTATTAATAACATAAGTGATAAATTACTTTTGTTTAATATCGTTCTCTTTCAAAACCAATGCAGTGATATGCTGAGCTGTCTTTTTAATAAGGAAAATCCCTATTTATTGTCTGATGACTTTTTTACAGAACTCTGAAACATTATTTCAACTCATTTACACCTACTAACTACATGTGGCGCTCTAGAATGGAAGATTGAGACCATGTCATCTCGGTTAGTCTGTAGTGTACCAGGAGGTTTTAATACCGCTGTGCAAGTGACCTCTCAAAAATATTACAGGACCTGTGTCTGTGGCTATTAAATCAAAAAATAATTATTCACATAAACTTTCTCAGGCAAAGTGAAAATGATGACTTGACATCTTTTTGTTATTGTTGCTTTTATCAAAACAATGACCAGTCTCCCTCACTTAATACTTAAAAAATATGTAAAGACAGGAAAAACTATGACATTCTATTTTGAGGAAGTTATGCTCAATTTTTACCAAAGATGAGTTATGGCAGGAACTATCTTAAGAAATTAATAATGTAATACAATGTAAATAGTTTTTAAAGTAGTTATGTGTTGTTTAGATCCATAAGCCTTTTATTATTTAATATTTTTAAATATATGCCAATGCAACATATACAATTGTTGAAATATCTAATCGTGCTTACTCCACTATTATTTTAAAAAGACTTATTTAAGCAGAATAATATATTTCTTTGTTTATTCCTTTTTTTTTTTTTTTTTTTTTTGAGTGGGAG
>NW_007253589.1:367892-414780 GCF_000164805.1 Carlito syrichta | reverse complement strand
GGTCTCGAACCCGCGGGCTTGGGCAATCCACTCACCTCAGCCTCCCAAAGGTGCGGGATTACAGGCTGAGCCACCGAGCCGTCTATCTTTGTTTATTCTGATGAAAAAAAAAAAAAAGAAAGGGCCAGCTAATTAAAAAAATGTAATTTATCTCATAGATTTGGTCAAGCTTCATCCAAATATTTAAACACTGCATTTACAAAGTAGGGATGAATATCAGTCTGTCTATAAAGAAAGCAATAAAGCATAGATGGCATTGAGTGATATTGCATTGCCCAGTTATCCCTTCAGAAACTAACAAAAATGACAAAATTTTGGGGAGATATACTGCAGTTTTAAAACACTAGAAAATCCTCCCATTCTGTTTATCAGGGACCTATCATTTAAAGCAACAAAGACATCAACAAAATGAAATGATTGACATAAAAGTGTGTCTAATAATTTTTTAAATTAGGAAATTAATTTTGGTGCCCCTCATAAATAAAACATAGTGGATTAGCACTACAATGGACAGTTTTATTTTTTCATTGTAAGCACTTTATCTGCTATCTTGTATCAGTGAAGCATTAGCAAAATGTTTTGGTAATTTGAGTAATCTGAGAAAAAATAATTTAAAGCTAGATGCTAGGTGAAGAGGTCAATCCAAATTTAATTAAAAATGTTAAGGAACCATACAAAACTTAGATCCAAAAGACAAACTTCTCCTACATTATTTCCACAAATTGTAACAAATTCTGTTCTGTGACAATTAATTCTGACCATATATGTAATTGGGAAATCAAAGCTTGGTTTTATTTTCCGTTAACAATCTTGAAAGAGAATGCAGAGTGTAATCCAACAAAATCTATGGAGGATATATACATATAGAGAGAGACATAAAGAGACACTTATGTAGACATATTCTCTTTATATAGAAAGAGAAAGAAGAGAGAAAGAAAATGTGTGAAGCTCTCTCAGCTGGAATATCATTTCCATGTGGGCCAAGGGTAATAAACTTGAATCCATTTCTTGGGAACATACCTAGTAGTTCCAAAGCCAAGGAAGAATTTCTAGAAATTTGAAGGCTTACACAACCAATAAGAAATATGTACACCAAAAATAAAATAAAAAATAAATCTAACAACTTAGCAATATTATCTTATACATTTAAATAATTATAATTATTCATATTAAACACCATAAGAGTTTAGATAGCCTACTAATTTCATTATTAAAAATGGGAAAACTACTTTGAATGTTTTTGTCTTGATGCTTGCTTGTGAATATTCTCAGTTATTGCTTGCACCTTTTGGAAGCAAACACCCACAAATTCATCCATGCATTAATTTATCAAATGTTTACTTAGCTTCTGCCTTATGCCAGGGCAAAATGAGGCAATTTCTACTTTTCAACTTCAAGCAGTCCTCTCTTCTATAATAATGACTATAATACATTTTTTTTTTTTTTTGAGTTGGAGTCTCACTCTGTCGCCCAGACTGGAGTGCAGTGGCCGCTCCCGGCCACCGCAGCCTCGACCCACTGGGCTCCGGCGATCCTTCCTCCTCAGCTTTCCAAGTTGCCAGAATTACAGGCACGTGCTACCACGCCCAGCTAATTTTTTAATTTATTGTAGAGATGAGGTCTCGCCTGCCCAGGCGGGTCTCGAACCCGCGGGCTCAGGCAATCCACTCACCTCAGCCTCCCAAAGGCGCGGGATGACAGGCTGAGCCACCGAGCCTGGCTTATAATACATTTAAAAAAAAAAAAAAAAACATTTAAATAAATAATTCTTTGTTTGTCTGCACGAATGATGTATTACACATACTAGAAACTGGAGCATGTCAACCAAAAAGAAGCCTACTGGAACTAAAATCAGGACAGCGATCATCAATAAGGAGAATAGGAATTAAACACAGAAATAACACAAATATTTAGTTTACTCGATTCAGATGATGATCATAAGGAACAAGACAGGCCAGGTGTGGTTGCTTGGCTAGCACTTCGGCAGGCCAAGCAGGGAGGACAACTTGAGGCCAGGGGTTCAAGACCAGTTTGGATAGCATAGCAAGACCCTATCTCTACAAATAAATAAATAAATAAATAAATAAACTAGACAGAATACTTCTTATCTTAAATAGAAGAAGAAAAAACATTGGTTTCAATAAAGATCTAGAGTCTCCATCTAGGATTATGTAAAAATGAAAGCACATATAATATCTACTAAATTGAACATCACTTATGCTCATTATTCAGAAGAATGGCAAACATGTTTGTGTTTCTCAGTATGAACTAGATCCATCGACAGAAAATTGGTATTTTATTCATTCTTAGACAATCGTTTCACAGATATATTTTTACTGTGTCACTAGTTCTCATTTTTTTTAGTATACAACAGTAAATGCGATGTTGGTGAAAAAACCAAATGATTTTTCTCTGTAATGGCTAACGCATGTAATGTGTCTTGATAGGTTATTAGAGTTTATAAGTTTTGAAGTATGTTCTTTTACCGGGGGAGTGGAAAATATGAAGTCTTGCGTAGAAAATTCTTCTGTGGTAGAAATAAGCCTTTTGAAGCTTTGAAAACTTCAGGGGAAAATGCTTTGGGGGAATGTTTAGGGCAGATTTTACAGAATTTCTACCATTTATTACCTGCCTTTTCTTTTGCTTTTATAGAATAGAGGAGTTTCACAGCAGAGCCTATTACTATTACTAAAATGCCCTGGAGACATTTGATCTCTCAGATCTTCCTCTTACCGTCTTTGACTGGGCTCATCTAGGATTATGACTTCACAAAGTTGCAAGGTTAAACACTTGGCATTGATCACACACACACACACACACGCGCGCGCGCACGCACACACACACACACAACCTATGAGGATAGGGCTTTTCACATATATGGAACTTTGAGTCAATTCAGATAAATATAAGTTTTGTGAATGAGTCTTTTTTTTTTTCCCCTGGGAGCTGTCAGGTAGTCAAATAGGGACAATGGGCCGGGGACAGGACTTGATGAACAGCTCCAGATGTGGTTCTCTCCTTCCAATGGCTTCTAGATTGTTATTTTCACTTTATTTTATTTTATTTTTTTTTGAGTTGGAGTCTCACTCTGTCGCCCAGACTGGAGGGCAGAGGCCGCTCCCGGCCACCGCAGCCTCCACCTGCTGGGCTCCGGCGATCCCTCTGCCTCAGCCTTCCAAGTAGCTGGAACTACAGGCACACGCTACCACGCCCAGCTAATTTTTGATTTATTGTAGAGATGAGGTCTCACCAAGTTGCCCAGGCGGGTCTCGAACCCGCCGGCTCAGGCAATTCACTCACTTCGGCCTCCCAAAGCGCTGGGATTACAGGCTGAGCCACCGAGCCCGGCTATTTTCACATTTTTTAAGGCCACAACAGAGCTTGGAGGAGGTGAATACAAATAAGGCAATTTGACTGCTGTAAAGCTCATTGTTTCAATCAAAATTTAGTATATTTTTCTGAACAAGCACTTCTCTCCTCATTATACGCCTTTGGTCATTTCCAAGACTTCTATGAAAGTTGATTTTGAACTTTTGCCAGTGTGCTAGTTTTTTGTTTGTTTGTGAGAGGAGTGGTATTTTGGACCACTTCTGACATTCTGGAAGTTCCACTAGTGTTTTTAGATCACAAAAGATACGAACGTCTCCAGTCATTAGACACATGTCTCTATGTTGAATGCTCACTGGGGATTTAAACAGAAGCAGGATGTTGATATTTTTATGCTGAAATCCTGACTAAAAGAATTGATATTTCAGATACCTTATCTAATGGGCATGTCTTTCAAACATTTCTCTAAGATGTAAGTTCTCCCTATGTCAGTTTTAAAAGACATGAAAGCCACTGACTCATGCATCAATATCACACACCTCTGTAGAAACAACTATGCGAATTACAATTTTCTTGTTATCATGTCTGTTTTGTGAAAAATTAAAAATAAAATATTTTACAAACTTATTCTGTGCCTACCAGAAAACAGGTTTTTGAAATCACTGTATACAATTGTGCATATGCTGTTGAAAGATAAACTGAGACACATTAAAATAAGACAGTATAGTTTCCCATCTCATTTTTATTTGAATATATTTTAGTACATATTTGATTGCTTTTTACTTTTAAATCACCTATACTCAGTTTAATGTTTCTTGTTCATTTAAATACAATGTTTTGTACACAGTTATAAAGTACTTTATGTTTATATAAAAGTATTATATTCGATTAATTTTTGTTTATTACTCTAACAGTTCCTATATAACAATCCCTATATTCTATAATAAGATTAAATGTTGATTTATCCTTCATTTTCTACTCCTTCCATTAAACAATGATCTTATGATGTTGTATTAAAGTAAATTTACTATAAAATAATAAAACAAGAACTTTATGCTCTCTATGAACAGAAAATAAAGTACAATTAACATCAAAAGTAATTTACCTATGCCAATAGAGTTCTTCTAAAAATATTTTTGTTATTTTTATTCCACTTTCAAAACTGTGTTTAGAATAACATTTAGAAAATGAATACTCAATTCATCTATTATTTATAAGTGAACAATGCAAACCTATTCAGCAGGACAATTTATTTATGTTTGATAATGAAGAATAACAAAGCAATGATAAATTAGTGACTTGTTAGTAAAATAAAGTTAGTTGTTGGCATATCCTAAGCCTAGATCCCGTATCATTTGACTAAAACTAAACAAGAGCCCCCCAAAATTTATTCATTAATCTGCATTTAATTTGCTCAATCATTTGGTTGTATTTCATATCAATTCGGTCAAAAATTCACTGTTATTTTCTCTGGATGTTATGCTAATGAGATTAACTAAACATTTAGTCCTTTTTTTCTTAACAGACAACCTCTCTGGAGCTGAGGACATTAGTACATGTAAGAAAGGGCAATTGTTTCTTATCAACAAAGCAGAATGGTTAGGAGAAAGCCTAGTTGACACATATTTGGATGGAAACATTTCATCTATTTTAAGGAAGGGCTAATTACTCCAAAGAGTGATCCATGAGCATCAAAAGAGTGGAAGCTTCTGTTGCCTGTTCTCCTCGCCTTCAGTCTGAGTGTCTCGTGATTGCCGATGTGACCGGCTTAGTCTACTTCACCCGAACAGCTCTCAGCTATCAAGTAGGGTTAAGCGATGTGTAATTATCCACTGAGATGCACATCACAAGCTGTTCAAGAGCATCTTCTTGATTCAGTCAGTGAGAGCCTTAAAAAGTTTCCATTTTTAACAGCAAGGTTCAAATTAAAGTCTACAGTGTGAGATTTGAGAGGTGGTTGTTTAAATGAGGATCAAGACAACTCATAAAATCTAAAGGGATGTGTCTTACTTAGGAAAAGATCATATCAGACTTTTCTTATATTTTATTTACGGTAAAATCGATCAATTTCATTTTATTGCTACTTTTGCATTAATGAACTATAAACCGCAGATATTTGTCTTGTAATTCACACCTTTCCTGCAGTAACATGCAGTATGGAATTAAATCAGGCTCTGGACAAGACACTATTTTAAGATCCTTCTAGCTTTGTAATTCTCCATGGTGCAAGTCAAATGTTTTCATAGAATCTCAGGAAACTATATTTAAATAAACGATAACTAATAAATAAAATACTTTAAATTTAGAATGATTTTCTGCAAGAACAGAATTACCGGGATGAGCATATTACCTGAAGTAAAAATGATTAATGCTGGGCAACCTCATGGGGTCCCCTCCCACTGTGGGAGATTTTCTGTTCTCTCAATAAATCCTGCTTTCAAAAAAAAATTATTTATGCTGGTGGAGGTTTATATCATCTGAAAGGGCAGTCATGGCAATCACTGCATCATAGTAAATTTTGTAACAATTATATATGATAATGTTCTTTGTACTCAGGCCAATGAAAAGATAGACATTTAAAAACGCTGTCATACATTATCAGCATAAGCCTAACTAAAACATCTTTTTAGACCTTTGTGTTTGAACCTTAAACTTCTGTGGATACATCACTTCATGCAGCAGAAACATATCAAATATATTGAATAAAACAATGTATGATGATTTGTATCATTAGCTTTCTTTGATCTTATTAGATTACTATTATTATTATTATTATTTTGAGTTGGTGTCTCATTCTGTTGCCCAGACTGGAGTACAGTGGCACGCTCACGGCCACCCCAGCCTCAAATTGGTGGCCTCAGATGATTCTTCCACCTCAGCCTTCCAAGAAGCTGAAACCACAGATGCATGACCCCACACTCGGCTAATTTTTCGATTTATTGTAGAAATGACGTCAGGTCAAGTTGCCCAGGCTTGTCTTGAAAACGTGGGCTCAGGCAGTCCTCTCACCTTGGCCTCCCAAAGTGCTGGGATTATAGGGGTAAGCCACCATTATTAAAGTAATGTTTAGATACTTTAATGTTTAGTTATACATATGATTGTTTACCTGTCCGTCTTAATTGCATTTCAACTTTGTTACATAATTTGTACGGAAAATAAAGTTTGCTTATACCTCTTTTTTTTCCATGTGTATATTTTGAAATATTACGCTGTTTTTACACACACATACAGCATACATAGATATCAAATATTGTATTTATTTACTTATTTATTTAATTATTGTTGTGATATAGTCTCTGTCGACTCTATGTTCTACTACAATATTTTTATTTTATTTATTTATTTATTCATTTATTTTTGTTTTTATTGCAAAGATGTGGGGTACAATTCAGGGTTAGGTATACAAACATTGATCATGCAGGTACCCTGTTAATGAGATATGCCCCTCCCTCCCCTAGCAGTTTCCCTCACCTGCCAATTCCACCCCCACCCATCAACGTTTCTCAATACTGCCAATTGTTTTCCTATAGCATTATAATTGTTCGAAGTCCTCTTATGAGTGAGAACATATGGAACTCTGTTCTTTGTTTCTGTGATAAATCACTGAGTATGATCGGCTCCAATGTCATCCAGGCTGCTGCATAGTCCATATATCTGTCCTTCTTTATGGCTGCATAATATTCCATTATGTATATGTACCACTTTTTTTTTGTTTAATCCAGTCCAGCATCTATGGGCAACATGGTTGGTTCCATGTTTTTGCTATTGTGAATAGAGCTGCAATAAGCATACGTGTGGCCGGGTTCGGTGGCTCAGCCTGTAATCCTGTGCTTTCGAAGGCCAAGGTGAATGAATTGCCTGAGCCTGCGGGCTTGAGACCCGCCTGAGCAACTTGGCGAGACCTCATCTCTGCAATAAATCAAAAAATTAGCCGGGCGTGGTAGCGCGCGCCTGTAGTTTCAGCTACTTGGAAGGCTGAGGCGGAAGGATCGCCGGAGCCCAGCAGGTGGAGGCTGCGGTGGCCGGGAACGGCCATTGCACTCCAGTCTGGGTGACAGAGTGAGACTCCAACTCAAAAAAATAAAAATTTATAAAAATAAGCATACATGTGCAGGTATCTTCTTTGTAGAATAATTTGAGTTCCTCCGGGTATATTCCCAATAGGGGAATCTCTGGGTCATATGGGAGGTCAATCTCTAGTTCTTTCAGAAATCTCCAGACTGTTTTCCAGAGAGGTTGTACAAGAATGCATTCCCACCAGCAGAGTCGAAGGGTTCCTTTTCCTCCACATCCTCGCCAGCATCTGTTGTTGTTTATTTTGTTAATGATGGCCATTCTTACAGGGCTTAGGTGGTATCTCAGTGTGGTTTTGATTTGCATTTCTCTGATGGTGAGTGAGGCTGAGCACTTTTTCATGTGTCTGTTGGCTGCCCATATATCCTCTTCTGAGAAATGTCTATTCATGTTTTGGGCCCACTTTTTAAAGGGGTTGTTTGTTTTTTTCCTTTTGGCACGTTTAAGTTCCTTGTAGAGCCTAGGTGTTAGGCCTTTGTCAGATATACAGCTGTCAAATATTTTTTCCCATTCTGTGGGTTGTCTCCCTGCTCTCTTGATGGTTTCTTTTGCTTTGCAGAAGCTCATTAATTTGATGAGGTACCAGTTATCTATCTTATTTCTTAAGGTATTGGCCTTCAGGGTTCTGAGTAAGAATTGGTTCCCAGTTCCAATTTCCATAAGGGTGTCTCCTGCATTTTCTAGGATTCTTATAGTTTGAGGTTTTATATTTAGGTCTTTGATCCACTTAGAGTTGATTTTTGTGTGTGGTGATAGGTAGGGGTCCTGTTTCAATCTTCTGCATGCATTCAGCTAGTTTTCCCAGCACCATTTACTGAATAGGTTTTCCTTTCCCCAGTAGTTGTTGTTGGAGACTTTGTCAAAGATGAGTTGGTTGAGGAATTGAGACTTTGCTTCTGGAATCTCTATACTGTTCCATTGGTCTATGTGCCTGTTTTTATGTCAATACCAGGCTGTTTTGATTACTGTAGTCTTAGAGCAGAGTTTGAAGTCTGGAAGCATGAGACCTCCTGCTTTGTTTCTGTTGCTAAGGATTGTTTTGGCTATTCGTTGTAAATATTTGTATTAAGAAAATTTTATTCTCTGACAAAATGTTTTAGAGTGCCATACCGGCCAGATATAGGTATAGATGTCTATAGGTATATCAGGAAAAGTTATTTTAGGACCTTGAGAATTTCAAATTGCACAATGGACTAATCTGATTGTAAGATAATGGTGGCTGTCTGTATCTGGATCTCTCCAGGCATTAAAAATTACTATATGATCTACATTATGAATAAAAATTGCATATAAAGCACCTACTTCAGCACCAGGTGTGTATAGAAAATACCATGGTCCTCAAATCAACAGCAAGTAGAATAATACATACCCTAGCTCCAGAGAGCTACCACTGGACATGCCACTGTAGGAAACATGTGTGTACAGATATTTAGGAAGATAAAGTCCAAAGACACTCCATGGGTCCACAGGGAGCAATGTGGTCACAGATGAAGCACAAAGAGCTGATAGTATAACTTCTAGTTCAAGTGTGAGTTCAAATGCAGAGGACCAGTGATTTATCTTGAAGACAGACAGAGAGAAATAAATATTTTTTACAAAACTTTTTAAAAATTTCTTTCAAATATTTAGTCCTTCAACAGATTGGATGAGGTCATCCTGCTTGGAGAGGACACCTGCTTTACTCAGTCTGCCAATTCAAATGTTAATCTCATATAAAATCACCTGCACAGACACCAGAAATAATTTTTAGCCAAATCTGTGGGCCCCTAATGGCCAAGTCTAGTTGGCACACACAAACGTTTCCATATACCCATTCTTTAAAAGCTGCCCTTATCTTCTCCTCTCTGCCAGGCTGAAAACTAGAGCTAGACTTCACAATAAACCAGGTGGATACATGCCAAAGTAGAGAAGAAATAGCACACTAAAGCAGCTGACAAAATTTGCTAGCATGTCATGATATTTTGCTGATTTTTGCATGATATTTTACTGGATTTTGCTGATAATTGACCACGTGGCCAAACAGTCAGAATGGATAAGCAAAAATTTATTAAGTTATGATCACTCTATTAGGAGAAATACTTTCATTCCTTGGCAAGGACCCAGGGGACTGGGTAAACTAACTTAGTTCAAAGACGTCTAGAGAAAGCTGCCTTAGTTTGGGTTGATATAATAAAATATCACAGACCGGGTGGCTTATAAGACACGGAAATTCATTTATCACCATTCTGATGGTTGGAAGTGTAAAATAATTGTGCGCTATGGTTGAATTCTGTTAAGGGCCCCCTTTCACATTTGCTGATGGCCATCTTTCCCTTGTAGCCTCACATGGTAGAAAGAGGGTGAGGAAACTGTGTAGGGCCTTTGCTATAAGGACACAAATTCAACTCATGGAGGCTTCACTCTCATGAACTAATTATCTCCCAAAGGCCCCACCTACTAATCCCAGCACATTGAGAGTTAGAATTGCAACATGAATTTTGGAAGGGAGAGGACACAAGCATTGAGTCCGTTTTGAAAGTTATGACCTATGCTGAATGAGGTGAAAATGCCTGAGTTTCCCTAGCAGATAACAAAGAGAGGAACAGAAAAGTCAGAGAGTTGATCTCTACTGACCTGTATATATGAGGCCAGAAGACACACCAGAAGATGAACTTCCTAGGAGATCAGAGCACACATTGTTCACCAAGCCCATTGATAAAAGTCTAGAGAGTGAGTTCTTAGGAGTCTAAGTAGTTTAGTGCTGACTCTTCTTCTCAGAGCACGGTTAATGATGCTTAAAGTAGTAGTCACAGAATCAGGCTTTTTAACAGTCATAGGGACAATGAGCACTGAAGTAGAGAGGTTAAGTAGCAGAACTTAACCACCAGAGACTTTGACTATAACCATTGGCAAGCCCAGAGCAGCAACGAAGGAGATTTGACCCACAGGAAGCTATGAAACTGGTTAATAAAATATGGCCATGTGACATGGGTCCTAGTGACAACAGATGAGCAACCAAAGAGGTTTTTGCTTAACATCTACAATCGGAGGAAAGCAAGGAAGAAGCAGAAGGCTGAGGGCAGTTGGTCTAGTAAAAATTCACATTCCTCACTCAGTTCCTGGACTAGAGCCACTTTTCATATTCTGACCCTTTGGCGACTGAAATAGTCCAGTCTACAGGAAGAAGGACCCTGCCATGTCACCCCAAGCCTATATTTTAATTATGCCCCTTGTAAGTTTCCCAGAAGTACCTAGAGTCATTCCCAAGGATGAATCCACACTTGAAAATGTGAATTTTTAGACATTGGGAAGGCTCTGTGAGTTCCTATTAGGGGTGAGCAAGACATAGAATTTTAGCTAAAATCCAACATGTATTGAATCCTGTGAGTCTGAAGAGCTGCACAGTTGTCATGTTGTCATTGAGTGCACAACTTGGATTAACACACTTTGTAGTGAGTCATCCTTCATAGTCCTTGAATTGTGGGATAAGTTATATTAAAGTGTAGAAGGTCAAGTGGAAGACTCTGAACCTGCCCTACATCAGCTAATATAATAAGATAGATAGATAGATAGATAGAGGATTAGATAGATGATAGATCGATCAATAGTTGATAGATAGATAGAAGATAGGTAATTAGATAGATGATAGACAGATAGCTTTCTTGGGGTTTTAGAGATTATTAGCACCACCTAGGATATAAAGAATGCAAGACTAGGACTTTTGTTATATCTTCACTTAATTTGCCAGAACGACTATAAATTACCACAAGTTCAACAGTTTAGCAGTCTCAATTGCAGTTATTCTGTTAGATTTAGTATTATTCTTAGATCAGGTTAATAAGGGTTTAACAAGCTATGCTTTGAAAAGTTATTCTTTTCTAGTTCATCTTTAAAAAAAAGAACTAATTTGGATTTGTGGAACAAATGAAACATTTATTTATAAATTTGCCTCAGAGCTAGATTAACTCTTCTGCTTTCACCATAATATAAAGAAATCTAGACTACCTGGAAATCTGCAGAATATTATATCGACCTATTGCACCGATGATAGAGATGATTAGATAAGATGAACTAAAAGTGGCTAGCTCTTTGAAAGCTTCAGTCACACATGGCATCCAGAAGGTGGGGGATAAACCCAATCACATTTCATAATCCTCTTACTTCAGCACAGTTTGTCCGGACTAATAATCACAAGCTTGCTTACATTGCCCATTCAGAGTGTAGGAATAATTGCTGTAACTTAATTATTCTATTGCAAAGATGGAAGTACAGTTCCTGGTGATAGTCTGGATTCTAGAAGAAATAAATTCACACTTAGGAATAATGCACTGATCCGTTTACCACGTGGCATAAAAAGCCGCCACCCCTGAGTGTCACCTTGAACAGGAAAAGAGTCTAAAGGAGGTTGATAACATCCCCGGTACAACATTCATATATATATATATATAACCATATATAATAGGTATAAATACATATTTTTTTAAAATTGTAAGATGGGGTACAATTCAGGATTAGGTGTACAAGTGGAACATCTTTATAAATAAGCACAAAGCACAGTAAGTAGAAGTACCCTGGAAGCCATTACAATATATGGGGATTGCTAACAATAGCCTAATTATATACAGAAGTGAATGCATAGCATATACCATCTTAATTAAACGTATCCTCAAACTTCTATTCCTTAGCCAGATCCTTATAATCCTCCTGGCAACTCAGCATTACCTAACACGGAGGAAAGTGTAATGAGGAGGAAGTCAGAATGAAAATAGCTGGAAACTGAAATATCTTACATTTGCAAGAGTCATTAAAATATATGTTTTAAAACATTGCCAGCAGCCCTTCCAGGGCCTCAGATGGTGTCCACATCAGTTGGATGCCTTAGAGGGAAGCTTCACAAGCTTCATGGCAAATCTGCCTCACAAATTACTCGGTTTGTTGTTTAAAGAAAGAAAGAAAAAAAAAAAAGAAACGTGACCTTGGGAGAACTTCCTCTTTATAAGAACCACAAATAATAAACTGCAATTCTCATTCTCAAATCAATACTTTAATTAACTTTGATTTTCATCTATTAATAATGTAGTCTGAGGCAGAGAACTTATTAGACTCCCAGATATGTATTTATTATTGTGGCATTTTATTTTGTTTAATTTGGCCTATCATCAGAAACACGAATTAATCAATTTTCAATAGAGCAAACAATTCATAAAGAACAAACACTATAAGCAAAATAAATCCTCAAAATAAATTAACATGCAAATAATAAAAATGTATCACAAGCTCATATCCAATGCCTAGCACTGTGAACCATTAAATATAATAAAGACGTGCCAACTTTTTGACCCCAATAAAGAAATAATTAATGAAGTAGTATAGATGATAACCTACATAACAGCACATTCCAAACGTGCTGACATAACAAATCCAGAATGACTCCCCAGTCTATTTGAATGATAAAAAGATTCTAAAATGAAACACAATTGGTAGAGCACTTTTGCAAAGTGGTAACGAATGAGATGACTGTCACTCCAGGAAGAGCTCTACATCTGAGACAGTCACTCCTTTCTGCATTCTAATAAATTATTTTGGTCCACTAAATTTGGAATTATTCTTGCACATAGAACATATATACTACAAATGCTAAAACTGCATACCACTGGTCTCAGTCAGCCAGAATTCACAGTCTTGGCTACCTACCAATCATTTGGAAAGACGATGTATAAGAAAAGCATACTGTCTCACATCTCCAAAAAAACAAGATGGTCTAGTCAAAACATATCCTTATAGTAGCTGTAGGACATATTTTCTTCATTATTGGCTGGCTGACAAATGTATTCTAACCTACTTGAGACAGACAGATGAAGTTTCAGTAGATTGAATGATATATTTCTGTGTTTTTATGCCTCTACATATCTCTAAAGAACTTTTTTCGGCTATAATTTTCAAGAAAGATTGTTGCCTCTGAAAAGCCTATGGGCTTTATTTTCATGGGTAATTTACATTTTTATATAGAATTATACTTTTTCTTTCGAAACAGAAAAACGGCATCAAGTTAATGCATTAATTTTAGTAAAATATTTACCATGATTTCCTGGATTAAAGTGATCACTTTCTAATTTATCTCAATACTGCAATTTTTTTAAGAGAAAGGTGTTTCCTGTAACTTCTCTGACATCCGCACTTGTGTTGGTAAGAGTGCACAAGAATTCCGGAACTCCAGGCTCTCTTAATGGGTGTATTCTCTCCTCTAACATCCACAGACATTCATATAAAGGCTATCAGGATGAATTATTTTTATAAATGCTGTTGAGTGTTTCCCAAATCACTATTTAAGGACTTGATTACTGCAGCTACTTGGTGTATTGCCTGCTGACTTTTAGTCCCCTTCTCCAGCAATTGTGTCAGGCGAAAGGAAGTTGCTTCACTTAACATCTTACCTCAGGATAGGGGAATCCCACTTTCATTAATCAGCTGATGAGGTTCCGCCCTCTCCTATCTTCAGGAGATGCCTGAAGAACCACCTCAGCTCCAAAGTTCCTGTAGAAATGGCTGATGCTTCAGTTATAACTGAATAATAATGCAGCTTTTCTCTGTAAATAATTTGAATCGCTTCTCCCTCCGACAGATAGTGTTCCCAGAAGCATGCATCAACAAAGTCATCACAAGCAAATCTCTATTTCCTGGGGAATGTGACCTAAGTCTCTTGGTGTTGGACATTTCCCCAGGAAGCAAATCCTAAAATGAAGTAGAAGAATCGGCCAGTCAGATGCTAATGAGCACTTCTGCACTGACCAGTTTTAGTAGTAATTACCCCTCTTATGCTGGTGAAATGCAATTGTTACATAATTACCCAGCAGTGAATTTGAGGCAGACATAGTTAACATAGCTTAGAAGTCATTAGGCAGGCTTTCTTAGGCAGATCTAATTCAGAACAGGCTAAGTGTTCAGACATTGTTCTTATCTGTAGACGTCCTTCACTTGGACCAGGCATATCATTTGTGGGTTGGAATGTGGAGCTACCAGCACAGCAAATCACCGAAACAATAAAAAAATCACCCAAAACACAAACATGATGGTCTAAGAAAAGCCCAGATTTAATTATACAGTAACTTCCATTTTTTAGATGGTCCTTGTGATCAAAACTCATAACTAGCCTGCTGCTCTCTTAGGATTTGGTTTGCTTAACAATTGTTTTAAAAGTGTATAAAGCTTCCTTTAAAAGGCCAGTACATGTGTTCTTTCTCTTAAGGCACCCACACTTTTCCCTGAGTGTGTCCCTTTTCTTTCTAATAAATTCTTTCTTGAATTACACTTTGTATTCGCTCTGAAATTCTTTTCTGTGGTAAAGTCGAAGAACTCACGAACAGCACACCAAACCCCACCTGGCATCAAACTGTGAAGGGATGCATGTCAAAGTTATTATGGGAAAGGTAAAGAATTTCAAGGATTAGAGAAGTTCAGTATAAGTAGTCACAGTAAAGAGTATGGAAATGATGAACCTTGCTGAATGTTATGGTTTCACTGGAGAAATACGGTGAAGTGTTGTGAGTGATTAATAACCCAGACGATCTCGTTACCATCCCATACAAGAGTCTTACCTCCTTCATCTCAACAGGAGAAAAAGCTTGAAGGCGGTGGAGCTCTTGCAGAGGTTGAATTGTGTCCCCAGAAAATTTGATCTGTGAAGAACAGAAATTTAAAGGAAATTTTTGGGCTCTTAGAATTTTTATGGGAGCATATGTTACCAGGTGCTTTGCAAATCTTGAATTTCTGGTTAATTGAAATACTTTGGGCCTCCAAAGCAACCCACTCTTTGACCTTTGCCTTCCTCTGTGGCCCTGCTGTCAGAGTCATTCTCCGTTTTCCTTCAGCCTTTCCCTTCCAGGTCTGGCTGGCAGTGTTTCTGCTGACGTCAAGTTCTCAAGACTTTGTCTTCTGTGAATGGAAATGAAATTCATGCCACTAGTCAGGAGGGCTTTTCACGTATACATCCAGAATAACTCCATCATTATGCTCGGCATCTGCTGAGATTATTATTGGGATACCACAACCCTTTTATCTCAACAGAATATGTTAACCTTTTTTTGTAACATGGATAGGTTGAAATTTTCCAAATCAGAAAGTTCTGGTTAATTCCTGCTTAAAATTTCATTCTTTATCTCTTTTTTTCCCCTCACATCTGACTATAAGATGCAAAGAAAAACCCAGTCTCATCTTCAACACTTAAAAAATCTCTTCAGCTAAACACTCAAGATTTTAACTTAAGAGTTCTCCTTTCCAGCCAACAGTGAAACTCGTTTTTGGCTAAGTTTTCTGACACTTTTTAATAAGTATCACCTTTTCTCCAGTTTCTAATAACTGAAAGGAGTTTCAGTATGAGACCTTGCCAGAAGCACCTTTGACATTCCTACTTTGGGAAACATTCTGTTACGGTACTATACGTATTTTCTAAGAAGGTAGACATTTTCTCTGCAGCACCCGTCTTTCTTTTAAAGGTCTCACCTGAATCACCTCTAGAATGTACATTTCACCTAGCAGTCTGTACTAGAATATTTAGGCTTCTTTCCACCAAAAACTTCAAAACTTTTCCAGCCTCTACTCAGTACACCATTCCAAAGCCACTTCTACATTTTTATGTATTGAGTACACTAACACCCCCATTCTTAAACCTAAATATGAGTTAATTGGGGCTGTCATAACAAATTTCCACTTCCCCCTGGCTTGAAATAATGGGGATTTAAATAATATTATGTGATAATAACATTATATTTAATATAATAATGTATGATAACATACAGTGTCCTAAACACTTCAGTGCATTGTGTTTAGCTTTGCTTGAACTTGACGATTGTCTGATTCAAATAAACTGCCATTAACAGAACCTGGAAGTGTAACATTTGATTTGATATAATTGCCAACACAGAAATAGTCTAGCAATTGTAATCCCTTTTAGCATATTCACCAATTATTTACATTTGATATTATTTACTTTCTTTTCATTTTTTTCTCTATTACTTTTTGTTTCTATTTGTGATTAACTACAAATTTGAGGGGGCATATATCAAAATTATGTGAATGTTTTACTTTTCATCAAATATTTAACCACAAGTTTTAGCATTCCTGAATATTATCCTAACTGGATCATTTATTCCCTATTTATTCAAATTTTTTTTTGTTATCTATTTATTTACTTGCATTGGCATGAAATTTGAAATTTTATTTTATTCAATAGGTTTTCAGCTATTATTATTCTGTTATTTTAATGCTCAAATTTTGCAGAATGTGAGTACGAGAAGCCCCTTCCTTCTGGCTCCTGTGTGCTTCCTTTCTTATGTGTGTCACAATGGTGTATTCAAGATGCGTTGTATGTCTTCAGTGACCCAGATATAAAAGAAGTCTTCTGTTAAAAAAAAAAAAAAAGTCTTGTTTCATTTTGATTTGAGTTATCCATGAAGCATGTGATTTAGTAACTAGCAGTATGGCATTGATTTCAAGGTCTCTAGGGAATCAACAATGATAGATAGACATACAGAAACTGTTTCAGGTATGTGGAAATATCTACATGTTTCTTCGTTAAAAACCATGATTACCTTCTAATACCTCCAGTTACATTTCAACATCCATAGGTAAATTTTAGTCTTCCTCTCTATAAATGTGATATTTTTTTTTTCCCATTAGGGAAAAAGAAGACTGATTTTGACCTCAACATATTTTCTCATTTATTCAAAGGCAGAAAACACAGAAATAATTAATTTTCAAACTTGTAATATATGACTAATGCAATAAGTAAAACAATAACTAGAATTCAATATTTAGCTAATTTTTTTAAGGCAAAGTTTGCTTAGTATAGCCTGGAAGTCAGAAAAAGATTGGGAGCTCAGTAATAACCCTGATTCCAGTTGTATAAAAATGGCTGATTAGTTGTACGAGATCTGTCTACAATTCGGTTTCCTTAGCTAAATATATTGTACCAATAACATCCAATTGTACTTCTACCTCATCTCTAATGATTATTTATAAACTGAATGTGATGGCTTTGATAATAACAATCAAACAAATAACAAAAAAACACATTCAAGGATTGCAAAAGTAGTTCATTTTATCATTTTTGATAGTACACCCAAGGAAGTCTCTGTGAGAGGTGCTATCATCTGTGTGGCTAACCTACTTTAGTTTTAACTTTAATTTGATATCTCATGGGACACAACTTATGGAATGTATAAGAAAAATGCTGGTGAAAATATTTTTTAATTCACAAGATCATAAGTTGGGAAAAAGAAATAATCTCTACTCTTAACAATCTATAAAAGTCTGCATTCACTCTCACATTCAAGCAAGTCAGTGGTCTCCTTCACTAAGTAGTTTAGTGATTAAGAGAGCTTCAAAGAGGCAAAGAATTCTATGACTGATATTACTGCAAGTGAGGAATGGAAAAAAATAAAAATAATTTTAAAAGATGAAAATTAGGGAAAAAGTAGTAAAATATCCCACTAGTCATAAAAGTCATAGATGAAAAATAGAAATTAAGAGGTGAAAGTGGCAATGAAAAGAAAAAAATATTTAAAACATTTTACAATAGAAACTATCAATTACATTTTTTAATTTATTCCTTAATTAGCAAAATATTTTTATGGCCATACTCTCACAGACTAGCTAAAATGGCTATTTCCATAACAAAATTTATACATTTTTAAAAAAATTCTATTTTAAATTAGTCATTATTTCAAATATGTTCTTGTTTAACAAAAATTGTAATATAATTAAAAATTATCTATTGCTTTTATCAAAGTTGTATAATTATACAAATTGCATACTTCAATTTTCAAATCCTATACTCCAATGTTTATTTTTATGAATAAATTTAAAATAAATATTCAATATGCTTTATAATGGCTGTCATGTCTAAGACATTACCTGCTTTGACCAATTCAAATATTGTTTCCACATTTTAACAATTTATGATTTAAAGAAATTCTAATATGTATTTGTCCACATTTTCAAGCCAGTAATTGAAAAATAAAATAGGACCGCTAAATTTTCCTTCTATACTGTCCAATTTTCTTCCCTTGGTACTGTGCTATATTTTGATTTCACTGCAATGTTGTTCGTGTGAGGGCAAATAGGACATCAAAATTCCATGTCCAAAACAAATGAATAACCTGGAATTTTAGACGATGATTTATAAAATGATAATCAATCCTCAGATGAGCCTAATAAAATATAATTCCTCCTTTGAATGTCATCAAAGAAGGAAGAAGACTGTCAACATGCCAGTTCTACCCATAACCCTATCAGTGGTTCTCCTGACTTTTCCGGATCATTGTCCATTAATGAAAAAAAAATATGCCTCCATTTGCAAATGTAATGGTCCTGTGAGATTTTATTTCTGAGAAAAGTAGAATTCTTGTGTCCTGTATCATCTTCCTGCTCACTTCATGTGCCTACACTTCCGTGCTAACGGTCTACCTAGAAATGAAGCTACTTCTGAAGAGCAGTAAATACCTTTGGTACCAAAGGTTTATATTATTTTGACTTGTTTAAGGCAAAACTGGCTCTTATTTAATATCAGTATTCCATTAGTACAAAATAAAGACGAAAATAAAGCTTCCAAGTAAACCCAAAGCAATCGAGCCCAGCTAAACAAATGAATAACCTGGAATTTTAAACTGTGATTTATAAAATAATAATTAGTCAGCAGGTGAGCGTTAATAAGATAAATAATAATTCCTCCTGTGAATGCCATCAAAGAAGGAAGAAGGCTGTTACCAAGCCCATTCTTCCCATCACTCTATCAGTGTTTCTCTTTACTTTTCCAGATCATTGTCAATTTAAAAAAAACAACCTCTATTTACAAATGTAATAATGGTCCTGAGACATTATATTTCTGAGGAAAATGGAACTTCTGTGTTTTGTGTCATTTTCCTCCTCGCTTTTCTTCATGTGTCTACACTTCCTGATACCTCTGAGGAGCAGTATGTTCCCTTGATGGCAAATATTTACATCACTGTGAGTTGGTTAAGGGGCGAAACAAACCCTTATTTAAAAGAAGTATTCTATTAGTACAAAATAAAGAAGAAAGTAAAGGTGCCAAGAAGATCCAAAGCTTTTGGACCCAGCTTGTCATTAATAACTATTAAATGCTCTCTTTAAGGTGAAGGACAACAAGACGAGAATAATGGATGGCCTTTCCAAATGTGTCAAAAGTGAAATAAAGGTTGCCACGGCTACTAGGGACTCTTAAGTCTGCTCTTTCTCCAGGAGCTACGAAGTTGCAATAACCCAGGAGGAAGCATACTTTGTGCCATTACCTCCCTTTTGCAATTTAAGGTGCACTCACCTTTTCCAAAGAAGACTAACTGCATTGCTTTAATTGCTTTTCCTCTGGAGTTTGAAGCAGAAGCAGTAATAAAACAGTCTAGATCCTGGCACCTGTCTCTCCCAGCAGGTGCTCAGCAGCTGAAATCTGCAAAGGGGATTTCTCCTTTTCGGTACTGGCAGCCTTCCAGTTACCTGTGGCATCTCTGACCTGGTCTCCAAAGAAACTGGAAACGGGGATTTTATTCTCAGTCCTGAAATCTCATAATACAGTAAGTCTATCTTTAAAAATGTAAGCCTAAAAGGGGGGAAAGTAGTATATAAATGGTATCAATTTATTTCATGCGTTTTTCTGTCCTCTCTTTCTAAAGAGCATTCAGTTTGTGTATTTTTGAAATTGCATTGCTTTTACTTACAGTTTGCAATTGGAGTAGATATTTGGCGGTTTCTCGAAGTCAATTCGAGATGAGGAAATCTACATCTGTATTTAAATTGCTCTTAGATTGATCACATGCGTAATTTCAAGGAATTTTTAAGTGTATGATAATAGAAATCACAGTTAATAACTTCACTAATTATACTAATTTAGACTAGGAAGAAGAACATAAAAATATAATAGAGTACTGCTTAGAAACAATTGAAATTCATACAAATATTTTGTATGACATGCTGTGGCATATATATGCCATATGACAAAAATGACAAACGCGTGCAGGTATAATAGTTAAAAACACGGGCTATTTATACCTACACATAGCTATTAGCTATTATATTCACAACACATTTGTCATCATAAGTTTTCTCAAAGCACCTACTCGCCCTTTGATACAAATTGTACAAGGTTAGAAAGTATTTATAGAAATCTTACCTTGTGTTCAAACTAATTAAAATTAGGTAAACATATTTAATAAGGTTGTATTAAATATAACTTCAATGTTACTAATACACTTGTGCAGAGATAAGATTTGCTATTCCCTTTGAAGGTAATAAAATGTTTTTAATTTACATTTTAAGTAAACCACAGGAAAAAAAAGTGGGGTGTGGAGGGACAGATTCTGTTGGAAACGAATCTCTCTCTTTGGTATTTACTCGGCAGAACTGATCATGTATGTCCACACAAACCAACACACAGATGTTTGTCTCAGCTTTATTAATAATTACTGAAACATACAACCAAGATGTCCTTCAGTAGGGGAGTGAAGAAAAACTGTTATAGCCAGACAACGGGATATTATTCTGCCCTATAAAGAAATGAGCTATTACTCAGTGCTAAAATGAAACGGGTTATCAAGTCATGTAAAGACATGGAGGAAACTGAAGTGCCCATTACTTAGCAAAAGAAGCCAATTTGAAAAGGCTCCATGGGATTCCAACTACACAATATTCCAGAAAAGGCAAGAGCAACACAGTGTCTTTGGCTTTGAAGCCTGTGCACCCACGACTGTCCCTCTCTGAGACCCTCTCCTACTCTTCAACTGGCTAATTCTTACACTTATTCTCATCACAATTTAAACATTTTCACTTGGAAAAACATCCCCTGATCCCCAGTACAAATTAAGTCATGTTTTCATCCCAGTGTTTATCACAATTTCTATTATAAATAAATGCATTTATATGAATACTTAGATAATGTCTAGGAATACATCAAGTGGAGGTACACTTCTAAATACCTGCAAATAACAAAAATCTGAATTAATTTTTAATATATAAACAGGTCTCCACTGATCCCTAGTGAATCGCACCAACACAGTTTAGCATCTCAACTCTGAAATTCTAGTACCATGAAGAGCTATGCTTTGGATATGACCATCTCCTTGGCCATTCTCCTCCTTGGTCTTCTTTCTACACGGCAGCCTAGAAATTTGTCTCCAAGCTGTAAGCTTGCGCCATAACAAGGCTCACATTTTTGGGGTCTGTTTCCTGTCTCAGAAGAATCGCAATGCCTAACATCCAATGTGTGAAAATGCATTATTTTGTATACTTCCGTTGATTTAAAAAATTTTGTGGGATAAGATGGTAAATCTGGGTCCATTACTTCACGTGTTGTTAGGTCAAAAACTGAGTTATTTATTTTCACCTAAATCATGTGCATGTTTTCTTAAGTCAGGCAACTGTGTAGCACAGCAAAGTATAGATTATTTCAAACTAAATTTTAAGCATGGCTGATTAGGAATATACACTGTTAAATATAATTCTGATAAAGGCAAACACATTAGGTGTCTTTCCTTACAGATCTTGGGAAAAAATCGGCATTAGAATGAAAGATTTGTTTGATCTTCCACCCTGCTGGGATCCAAATTTGTCTTTTGACCCTATACTATTTATTCTATTAAATTCTAATTCCATGTTATCTGTGGTTGGGAAATTTTCTACCAATGAAAAGGATTTATCCTTCCTCATTTATTCTCAAGTTTAATTTTTTAACGTGGACATGTGACAATCCTCTATTGCTATAATGTCCTCTCTCTCCTTCTCACTTTCTTTTGTATACCCACGTATGTAAGCATTTTGGTAGTTCTGGACAAGGTAGAGTCCTCAAATACCTACTCTGCCTCAGAGACATCAGGAAAGCTTTATATTTTCCATGCAAAACCATTCTGCTTCTCTTGGGGAGACATACAAGAATGACACTTGTTATAAAGATTTGCTTCATTTTTTGACATTGTTAATTTGCGCTCCCTAATAATTTTCCAAGAACATTTGTATCTATTTCCATAATCAAAATTGCTCTTGTTCTGAATTTGACTCATCAAACATTGTATGAGGTTTCATAACATTGGTTCTGCATGTAGTCTCAATTTTAGAAAGAATTTGTCTGCACACACTGTTATTTGGACTTCTTTTTATCTATTCTGTATAAGGTTCTGTATAAGGTTCATTGTATTAAATACATTTTAAGATACTTGTGTGTTTTCATTTTAAAAATAAATCATATCCCTTTTTTTTTAGAAATTATCTCTCTTCTTCAATCTCTTTCTCTCCCTGCAAAATAATATATATGCAATATATGTGCTATTATATATAGAGAGAAAATAGATAGCCAAGTTCACTTTGATCTTATACACGATTGTCAAATGAATATAAAAAACTAAACATTGCATAGTTCTTTACTTATTGCATATTGATTTAAATATCAGAATAGAGCATCTAATTGCCTAATGCAAAAGTATGAACACAACTCTCTTTCCTCTCTCTTCCTCACGTCAAAGCTAGTGCTAAATTCCATCAGTCTCCAAAAATATTTTTCAAATTCCCACCTAAACAAAATCCCTGGAATTTTGCTCATTAATGCCACTGCTTAAAACTCACTTTCTCATCACCAACTCGTCTTTTACACTAGAATTAGAGTGACCTCCCAAAAGTGCCCTCAGTGTAAGAGTGAAGACACCCATGATCTCATTCTGAGTTGCCTCTCCAGCCACACGCATGTTTCAGCTACCCAGCTATCATCACATTTCTCAAATTTGTTATGGTCTCTTCCAAATCTCAGCCTTCCACCGAATTCTTTCTTTTTCCTGGAATACTGTCTCTTCAAACTCTCCTTTCCTCCCCCCCAATACTGCCTTTCTTTCTCTCTTTTTTGGTGAGAAAGCAGGATTTATTGAGAGGACAGAAAAGCTCCCACACAGGGAGGGGACCTGAGGGGGTAACCCCTGATTTTTTAAATATCCCCAGAGAAGTCTAGCTGTTGGCTTACATATTTAGTTTATGATTACATCATTTACTTTAGTCCCTTAGCATAATCCTAATTCTTCTTCTGCACTCTTGTTCACTTGTTCAATACCCATTAGCTATGCTCTGATGTGAGGTCTATACTATCATGCAACGTACCCATCCTATTAACGATCTGTCTTCCATGCCTAGCAGTGCCTAGAAAATAGAATGCCCTTTGTTCTTGAATTTGTAGGACATGATTCATCACATAAGAGAAGCACGGTTAAATTGATATAATAGCAGAGGGAAAGAATTAATCGAGGGAACAAAGTTTTAGGAAGGACTTCATGAAGAACATGTTGTTTCTTCGTTGTGTGTTGGTTGTTGAAAGATAGGTAGATTATAAAAGTGAGGACATGAAAATCTGAGAAGAGGATTTATGACAGGATGAAGTCAGTATCACATATTTCATATATATGGAAATAAAAAAGACTGGAAGGTGGATACTGTAAAAGAAAGCAGTGGAGACTAAATTTGAAAAATAAACATTTTTTCTTTCATATCTTTGAAATTATTCAATAATTAAGTAATGAAAGTGGAATTTGTAGGATTAAAATTATTGGTGAGAAATTATTGGCAAGGGAATTAATTGAATTAGTTTCAATTTATTGCTATAAAATACTAGGACAAGACTACTAGATTCATAGATGTGGACTTATATGCACACATACAAATAGGCCACACTGAGCACTTTTAAGAAGTAATCCATAGGTCATAGTTTTACTAAACTCTGGTGTGGCCATGTGCTCTTTGAGCTATGGCCACCACCATGTTTCCTAAGCTTTGGCACTCTCCTCTACTTTGGAGAGGTGAATCTCCTCTCTCTTTTTAATTTACTTTCTAAATAAACTATACTTTCCAATCTAGAAAAAAGAAGTAATCTCTAAATGTTTAAGAGTTCTTCATATCTCCATCACTGCGCTGAAATTAACCATTTTTATCTCATACCTTCCCCAACTTCTGTCCAAACGCTGATATATGGACACATTAAAATACATATTTTCTAACTAAATTAAGTATCATATTCAGAAAGGAACCTAACAAGCTTCCAAATTTAAATTATCATAAAGAAGCTTGATGTATATTATCAAAATAATTGGCCAATTCCCTGGAAGAGTTATTTCCTTACTAAGGTGTTGAGTCAGAGATTTTAAATTATTTGAACTGTAATTAATACCTGATATCGTTGTACAGATAATTCCAGAAAAGGAAGCAACCCCAGTGACTTCACTCTTCCTTAGCCAAGCAGTCTTTGGGAAAACAATTATCTTAATTAACTCAAAGGATGGTTTGCAGGTGTCAGAACCTGAGGTGGGGAGGGGGCTGTGCTGGGAACCCTGTGTGGGTCCCGGTGCGGATTTTAACAAAAGCTTTTCAACAGCAGGTGCAACATGGACAACTGAGTTCACAAACAAGATGGGGGAAGATGCACAAGGAGACTTGGGATCCATCCTTCCACCTGAACATTGTTTAATACATTCAAATCATGACGCTTCAAAAGCGACTTATATCACAGCTGCTGTAGGAGTTCAAAGTTTGCAGCTCCCTAGTATAATACATCAATCCAACTTCTGAAATGATTTGATGAAATTTTTTAGCAAGAGTAAGCAATAATATATCTGCTCTGACGTAGTTTTTGGAAGGAATGCATTTAAAAATGTTGCAAGAAGTTAGAATTTTAAATGGAGGAGCAGTACGTGATGGTTAAAAACTTGGAGAAGAAAAACAACAGATATATTAAATAATATTATCTACCAAATATTGAACTATCACTCTAAGGCAAAGAAATATACATCAGATAATTCTCTCTCAAAAATCTTTCGGTGAAGACCAAATGAAAGCATAAATAAATAAAAAGTCAAGCAGTAATAAAAATTATTTAAGGAAAAAAGCATATGCTACAACGCAGTGTGTGGTTATTTGGAAAGATTATACACAGGCTTAAAGGTAGGAATTGTAAGATTGAGAAAAATGTACTTTATTTGTTTAAAATAATATCTGTTTTACTATAAGTTAATGCAAGTTAACTACACATTTTTAAAAGTGTATATGTGCCTAGCACCATCTTAAGCACCTGGCACACAGGCTCAACCTTTGCATTTAATGAAAATGACATGTAATCATCATTTTCTTTTTCTTGTATTCTCTTCTTATTTATTGGCACCTATTTTGTACCAGTTATGGCATGGATATGCTGTGTGAATAAAAGAAGAAGCAGTTAAGGACATAGAAGAAAATTTCTCTTGTCATTATACCTCCAGTACCCATAGTTCCATATTACCATACTGTTTATTATTATTATTATTATTATTATTGGAGAAAGGAAGATTCTTGACTTCAAACACCACATCTGTATTTGTGATGACTGTGTTCTCAATTTTGAGAAGATAGCCTGGCAGATGAGCAGAGCTCAATTAATATTTGTTGAATGAATAAACTATAGTACTCCAGGTGGGGGAATCATGAGAACCTAGACTGGCGTAAGTGACAAAACGAGAGAAAAGACGGGCTTGATCATACGGCTTGACTTGACATGACAGAAGGGTTGGAAGGAAGAATTTTGCCACGAAAAGACAATATTTTTAAAAAGACGAAAAAAGTACAAGAATGATTATAATATTAACCTGAAATATAACAATAATAGGCGAATGATTTCATGACATTGTGGCGACAACTGAAGTTTGAGTTACGTTAACTGGAGATCACGGTGGGCTCTTTCGTGGAAATGCCCCCAAAACATCAAGGTAGGCATGGACACACAGATTTAGGCTCATTAGATTTATTTTTTAACATACGGAGAAATGTGTGAACTTTAAAGAGAAAGTGATACCTGGAAAGAGAGAGTGCACGTAGCAAGAAAGGAGCTAAACGTTGGGGAAAGTCAATGTCTACCAAGGAGAGGGAGAAAGACGTGGACGCAGAAATGTTGATGTGAAGGGAATGGCAGGTGCAGAGAGCATCGCGTGGTTCCACTCGACTTCTGTGGCAAACGAGGTCAGTTGTATGAAAAGACAGTCACCGGGAGGAGGATTTGGATTAAAAATTCCAAATATGATGATTCTAATCATTTTGCCTTGGGCATGAAATATTTACTGTCAATATGTGTGGCCTCACAGGCTGTCAGCACTTTTGTTTTCTTCAAGGCCTAGGAAGAGCTGAAGCAAGTAAAAAAAAGGGAAGACAAAGAGCATTGTTTTCTGTACTGGGCAAAATGATTTACTTCTGAGCTTGGCATGGAATTTGCATTACCTTTGTTTCGTTCAACCACATACCTTTAATCTTCAAATCAATGTGATGTGCAGCCACCCTGCAGTTCAGTTTGCCTTTTTCACTTTTGTACTTGAAAGCTCTTTGAGGGGATTTTGATTTTAGATAAGCCCCAACTCCATAAAATAGTGAATCAAGAAAGTATTATAAATAATTATATTATAATGAGCTTGAACTTCATTGAAGGAAATATTTGATTACAGAATTTTATTTAAAAAAAAATCATCACTTTGCAACCACAACAGACTGGCACTCAATCCCAAATTACGATTTTCACTAAATATCTACTTTTTATGCAAACAACACAAGAATAACATAGATGAATGCATCACATTTCAAATAAAGCTCTTACCTGCAATTTATTTCATTAGAAATTCAAATATATAATGTATGTATGTAGTTTGTTTTGTGCCAAAAACACAAACAGTAAAGACTCATGTTTTATGCTTTACAGATTTCTTCATAGCCATTTGTCATATGTAGAAAATGTGTCATGAGTTCATTCCCCAGGACACACTGTGAGAAACTCACGCAGTTTTATGTGAGAAGAATTTTTTGGCAGTCTTCTCAGTAAGACAACATCAGTGAGAAAAAGAAGAAAGCTGGTGGAGGCAGAGGGAGAGGTTAAGCTCTGGTGGAGACCCATCAGAAAGCTAGAGCTGGAACGGCAACTTGACACTGTCCCCGTTGAGTTGAAGAGAGCCAGGCCTGTGCACTAATGTTGACCAGTCAGGGCATGTAATCTGTCCCCCGGAGGGATGAGGTTTGGACAAGTGAAGCTTCCGTTATCTACGAGCAATTTCCACACAGAAACTCTGTTGGACTTCATTTTCTGCAGTACAGACGAGTTCCTCAGTCTAGACAGGGACTTCTAGGTAGCACATCACAGAATCTCCTGTACAGGAAGGTTGAGAACAGGGTATTTCAGGGGAAGATTCTTTGCCATTTTCAAAGTTCTGACTCTCAAGTCTTTTTCAAGGCCATTTTCTGTTCTGTGGTGGATTAAAGAAGACTGGCCATGACTGATACAGCACCCATCGAGAAGTCAGATTCTTTCCCCCTCCCCTTAAATCTAGAGCAATCTATAGCTGCTCAGACCAATGGTATGCCTTGAGCGTTATACCGTGCCGATTTCAGGCCCAGGTTTAAGAAGTTGGACAGATTCTGCTTTGCTTTTCTTTTCTTTTTTTTTTTTTTTTTTGCGTTGGAGTCTCTGACTCTATCATCCAGGCTGCAGTGCAGTGGCACATTCATGGCCACCACAACCTCTAGATGGGCTCCTGCGATCCTCCTGCCTCAGCCTTCCAAGTTGCTGGAACTACGGGCACGCACCACCACGCCTGGCCTATTTTTTTTATTTATTGTCAAGACGAGGCCTCACCATGTTGCCCAGGCTGGGCTCGAACCTGTGAACCCTTTCCTTGGTTTCCCAGAGTGCTGGGATTATAGGCGTGAGTCACGGTGCCTAGCCACTTCTGCCTTGTTTTAAAGGTCTGAGCTGGCCTGTGAGACATTGAACTTACTGAGGAAACCACATGAAATGGCCCTGATACCTCTTGGGAAGATGAGAAGCCCAGTGGAGAACAGTATTCCAATGATCACAGCAAAGATTCGGACAGTGGAGTGTGGCCTTCAATTTGGAAGTAACTTTCCTGGCCCCAACTGCCCCAGTTGACACTGCTTCCGTTAGGGGTAAATGCCCAGCAAAGGCCTTCCTGAATGCCTGACTCACAGTACTGGAAGCAAAAGAAAATTATTGGTTTTTTTTAGTTGTAAAGTTGTGGGGTGATTATTAGTAAACAACAGATAACAAAATACTTCCCCTCCTTCCCTCTTCTTAGGCAACTGGCAATATTGCCTTTATGGTCATCAGAACTTATGAAAAAGGTGGTAAGCTTGGCTTATTGCAAGGCTTCGAAGTCTTTTGAAGACATTATATGCTTTGTAAGAATGTATCAGGCAACCCCCTCCGGTCCCCTTCCACTGTGGGAGCATTTCTGCATTCTCAATAAATCCTGCTTCCAAAAAAGTAAAAGAAAAAACCAGAATTTATCGACTCTTTTAAAAAAATCAGTCTTAAAGCTTTTGAGCACAATTTATTGCATTTATGCTGTTTCAGCAATCTTACTCTTTGAAATATATTAAATATTTTCTTAAAACTTTGCCAATTTTAAAGAATATTTTTCTGATTTTAGTTATATAATGCTTAAATTACTTGTTCAAAATAACTTACTGAATCAATTTTTACCTATTTTTACTACTGTCAAACTAAAAGTATGTTGGCACATGAGTTTGTATGACTACATATCACTTTAGAAATTTAAGATAATCAGCTGATCGATGGGGGGGGAATTTTTTTTCCAAATATTTCTCCTTGTGTAAACAGGGCAACTTGGTGACTTTGTTCCTGATTCTCAATTTTGACACAGTATGATCTAACCATAGTGTGAGGCACACATGTGAGTTTTCGTCCCTGGTGTTCTTAGGAATTTTCTTTCCCGTGTCACTCCAGAGCCTATTCTTTTCTGATCAACAATTATAAAGATATGCTAAGAGGAATTCACAATAAGTTACTTCTGTTCTACCTCACTGCTTCTGTTCTTTCCTCCCATCCATCCAATAAAATGCATTGCCGAGGCATGTATGTGGTTTTTGACTTTTAAACAAAGCAAAACATTTTATAATAAGGCTTTTTTCCAGGTTGTTTTCTAATAATGAAGTAACTAAAAGTCACTCGAGATTTTATTATACACATTAAGTCTCTGTAGAATTGTCCTTAATAATAAATAAATAGTATCACTGAAACACTTGCGTAATGATTGATGCTGAAATCTTGACTCAGAAAGAATTAGTGGCACATTGAACATCAAAGTGGTAAAAAGAGCTGGAGGTATACTACATCTAACTTATTCTCCTTTCAGTGGAAGCAAGTGTATTAGTTGTTTCAGTTGATCATTATTTATGGAATTTTCATGTAAGGGATGAGCTGTGTATAATAGAAACACTTGATATAACTTACTCCTGTGATAGCACATTGAATATATTCACAAATTAATGAGGAAAAATATGTTATTGACAGCTGATTTACAAAATGTTAAGAAAGATTGCATCACAAGTGGGTTAAATTTTCAGACAGCAGGAGATTTATAAGCAGATTCAACTCATGTAAGAAAAAAGGGATCTGATCAACTTTTATCTAAAAGGAGTAAAGGACTAATATTAGGGGATGGGGTGTATGAACACAGCATAGGGGAAAGAGAAAATTTTAGATGAGAATAATTTACTTATCAACTTAAATGCTTGTATTTGGTTCAGAAAAAAAGAAGAACCACTTTAAATTCATAAATAAGACACAGTGAGCTCATAAGAAATTGACATTAAATTCAAAATTCTGGAAGAGTATTTGAATCCCACTTGAAGATCACCTTTAAAGCTTTCAAACTTTTCTAAGATTTTAAAGATGAGTGCAGTAAGTTTGTGGGATTAAGTTATGTATTTGAAGATACTTTACAAACAAAAGCAAATTTAAATATAAGGAATTGTTAGTAATATAATAAACAGAAACAATTTTAGGAGAATTATGAGACCACAGTGTTGGGTCTTCAGTGGAGATGGATATGCTTAGATCAAGAAAGTTAATAAAGATACAATAATTTTAATCTAGGCATGCAGTGTTTAGACTAGGTATTGGCAATAGATATAGAAATAAATTATGGAAGAACTGAGAGATCTTATTGGACAATTTGGAAACAAGGGTAAAAGAAGTAGAAAAAAATTCATGATGTTCTTGAGATTTGATTTTGGGTAAAATGGAAAAACTAGTTGCAGAATGCAGCGGTTCAAAATAAAAACGATAGATAAAAAGAAATAAAAATGAAATATAAATAAAAATAAAAGGAACTGATTGAGATGGTAGTGGAGAAGGATATAAAAAAAGCTTCCTTCTCAGCTGTAGAAAAAAATTGGGATTCAAGTCATCACATATTGATATTTGGTACAGGAACTGACCTTTGAACTATGCAAAGAATTTAACTATTACTTGATGAATATTATTGAAAAAAATATGATCTGTTGACCACAATATATCTATTGTATATTGATTCCGTGTACATAGGTACATGATATAGAAACCCCAAGAGTAATTAGACCAACAATGAAACAAAGTAAGAGAGGTGGGTGAGAAAGAGAGAGAGAGACAGAGAGAGAGAAATTGTATTCAGTTTCTCATTTTATTTTCAGATTCTTATTCATCCTGTCCCAATTCATTTTATGTGCTAGATACACGGCCCAACTTTGCACAACCATGTGTTCAAGAATCACATCGAAGTTAATTTATTTTCAGGTTTCCGATTTACATAATGTTGCCATAAACTGTTATGTGCAAGAGCAGTGATATTTCAAGTAGAATTTTATACCACAAAGTGGTTCTCATCTCAGTTTCAATTTATGGTAGCACGGGTTTCTAATTCTCATACTCACTGCAGGCATATTTGTCACTGGGTCATGATTGGTATGAATTGGAGTCATGCCCATGTCTTTGGGTCGAAAGCCAACACTCATATGTTACAGAGACATGAAGAAAGAAAACTTGCCTTTGCTAAGTCTCTCATTATATGATTCTGTTATTGGAGGTGGATATTTGATAGTAGACACTGATGTGTTATTAATCACTATTGTGTTTTACTAAATGATATGCCACTAATGCTGCCAGACATTTGAGTACAGGTCAAAAGTTATTTGAAAGATCAAGCATTTGCTTTAGAAATTGTAATTTTTAACATTTTGTTATGGAAAATTCTGATCATATATACAATTAGAAATAGATTAATGAACTTCTTATATCCCTCACAAAAATTCAATAATCATCAATTTCAGCCATTCTTTCTCCTTATATTTCTATCTACTCTTCCTACTCCAGACTATTTTGAAGTAATCCAAGACTTTACATAATTTCTATGTATAAATATTTCAGTATGTATCTTTTCAAGAGTTTAATTTTTTAAATGACAGTTTCAACGTCATTAGCATATTTGAAATAACTATATAATCTAATATTTAGACAGTGCTTATGTTTTCTAATTATGAAATAATTGTGAGATTTTTAAAAGCTTAGTTAGATTATGATTCAAATAGTTTAAATACATCTTTTTTTTTTTTTTTGAGTTGGAGTCCCACTCTGTCACCCAGACTGGAATGCAGTGGCCACTTCTGGCCACCGCAACCTCGACCTGCTGGGCTCCGGCGATCCTTCCGCCTCGGCCTTCCAAATAGCTGGAGCTACAGGCACGTGCTACCATGCCCAGCTAATTTTTGATTTATTGTAGAGATGAGGTCTCGCCAAGTTGCCCAGGCGGGTCTCAAACCCACGGGCTCAGGCAATCCACTCACCTCAGCCTCCCAAAGTGCTGGGATTACAGGCTGAGCCACCGAGCCCGGCTTAAACACATCTTAAGAGTTTTCAATCTGCTGGTCTTTTTCCTCTCTTTCTCTTATTGTTTATCTGCTGATAATGGGTCATTTTTTCATAAGGATGATGCTTTTGACTAAAGCATAAAATGAAAATGACTTAGCATGTCTCTAGGTCAAGCAGGGAAAGAAGATGGTTTATTAAAAGTTATGGGAAGTATTGATGTTGGTAGATAAATGAAGAATCCGTGCCTTGGGGTGGAATAGCAAGCAGTGTTAAAATAAAAGCAATTAAGTTAATCATTCAAGTTCCTATAGAGTGTTTACAATTTCATTGATTAGGAGTGATGACTACATTGTTTCAGCTTTGCCTGGTCACCTGCATCCTATGATTCATTGACTGAGGATATGCACACCCTTCAGAGACCGTCCTTGGCCAGAGGCTATTCCTCTGGGGGAGGAGAAACAGTCTATGTCCAGAAAATACCCGACATTCACCCACAGAGACACACACACATATATATACATGCTAGTATGTTTCAGTTACTGTGTTAGTATAGGAACAGAGGAAATAATTATACAACTCTAAGGGCAATGGTTGGCTTAAGTGACATGATGAAGTCTTTATTTGTGAAAGCAAACAATTAGTATAGTGCAAATATTTCTAGGCTTTCTTTTAACCTTGCCAACCAAGGAAAGTTCCATCTTTTACTATTTAATATTTTTTGCAATTGCTGAGAAAAGTTACTCGGCAATATTTTTGAAGGGGAATTTTCTGATACAGAATGTGGAAGAAATTATGAACATAAATAAAATGTTCAAAGTCTAAGAATTAAAATAAGGTACTCTGAGTGATGGATAATAGGTTCTAGAATAAGTTAGAGAATTATTGGATACTGTATGAAGCCAATATGTGATGACTTATTGGAGAACATCAAGAAAATACTATATTCAGTTAGTTTGAAGGACATGTTTAATGGAAGTAAAAGAATTAATAGTCTGAAAAACCCTATGTCTTGCATAAGAGAAACAACAATTCTATATAATGTCAAAATAAACACTGTAGTAGTTTTGAGGAATCTAAGGTAAAGAAGTTGAAAATTCTGTAAATTGAGCACATCAAGGATTGCGAAATACCATGGCGAATGAATTGGCTGTAGGAAAGATACATGGGCCTAGGATAGAAAGGATGACTGCAAGCCCTGGCAGAAAAACTTCAAAACATGTTGAAAAAGTCAAGTGCTTGTAAACGGACAAAGTAGAGTAGAAGGTTCAGAGAAAATCATCTGAGAGTCCAGAACAAAAGTATCAAATTTAGGAAAATAGAGAGGGAATAGAAGGATAGAGTTTTCCTGACTCTGTCTTCTTACCTTTTGAGAGAAATTAAGTACAGGAGGGTTCATGGACTTCACTTAGTGTAGGATTGCAGAAGAACCTGTCTTCATGCTTAAAACGGTATTAAATTAAAGAGTTACAAGAAGCACTAAGAGACTACGATGTGATTAAATTTACGATCCAAGAGTCTACAATTCACACTCCTTCCAATCCCAGGTCCTGCCACGTTATTCTAACGATGAGCCACAGCTGTCGTATTGTCCCTAGAGCACAGTTTTCCACCTTCACAGCACACTGGGTCAGTTGTTGATGTCTGGCTCCCATTCTTAGATCCCTGGGGTACATCCTGGATGTTGAGAACCTCTGAACTGGTGTGTGAGTTCTTTGGACCAATCTGCGTCCTGAAGATCTAGCATTGGCCTAAATTACACTGACATGAAGTGCATTTTTGTTGTTTTTAATCCTTGTCCAAATCGAATTCAGCTGAACCCCATACATAGTAAGAACCGAGAAAGCAATGGTTACCATCATTAATGAGATTATTCCTTTCCCTTTTGGATTCTATAGGGTTGATTAAAGAGAGACTTTCACTCTTTCAATATACATTTTTGAAATACTATATAGAGAAAGTTTTTTAGTAATTTCTGCCTAAAGCTATAAGATTAGTTCCAGCTCCCTCACTTTTGAAATTTCAAGAAATGAATGTTGATTGAAATCACGCTTTCTGGGAAAAAAAAATGTTTGTAGAACTTCAACTCAGAATCTAAGCTGTAGATTCGTGATCTAGATGTTACTCACCTGAGTAACTCTGATATAATTATGCTTCAGACAAAACAAAGTATGAAACATACTTATATGTTATATAAAATCTGTAGAGTATAGATAATTTAGATTAAAGCATATTGGACATTTAGAAAAAATCACTAAGGACATAGATTGTACAGTTAGATAAACACTTAAGTTGAAATCCAGCTATGTCAATTTCCAAGTGAAAACATGTTTATATTATCTGAGTATTTGTTCCTCAATTGTAAAATGATAATATGAATGCATTTTTATATGATTTCTGTGAAAAATACATGCTATGATATACGTAAAATAAATTAATATTGTGGTTAGTACTTAGTCAGTGTATGATATTACATATATATATATATGTGAAAAGAAAATCTAAGCTAAAAGGGCTTAGTAATATAGTAAAATAGAATTACAGAAACATCTCCCGAAAGTTATCTATTAACTGAGAAAATATTCATAAAATATTTGTACAAAATGCCATGATCTGATGAAGCTATACTATGGTAAAAACAAAATAATCATGCAAACAAATGCATAATTATAAACTCAAGTAAAAGACTGCACAGGGTTTCAATATCAAGATGACAAAGGAATGTTGTGTTTGTTTCCCTCTAAAAATTGAGACCTCAGTTTCTGCAAAATATCTTCCCATAATTTACACACACACACACACACACACACACACACTTGATTAAATCTGGGGTTGAAGATTACTTATCAGTAATTTTCATGATAGAAAAGAAGGGGAGGAATTAGCAAAGAACAGAAATCTTGATTGGAAAATAATTCAGAACACTAACACTAATAAGGGCAGGTCTGGGATGTAAGTGTAAAGATTTAAAAATAAAAAAGCAGAGGAAAATAAATGAAATGTATAATAGGAAAATACAAGTTAAGAGTATATCTGGTGAAACAATTTTAAATGTGCAAGGATGAATATCTTAAAACTTGACAAAAACCAGAACCTAAATACTAGATAAGACTTACAACTCTAATCCTACATGACTTGAGGTGGATCTAGGCATCTGTTTAATCGAAATTCCATCCCTGCTTTCAAAACAAGTTGTTTGATTCCTCCTACTCATTGACTTAAGAAAAGCCATGTTACCATTGCCTGTTTTCCTGGAAAATGACTTATTTCTATGTTTAAATGTTATTGTTAAATGGGCTAAAGCACGCAGGTTCTGCATGAAAAGATTGCCTGCTATGTATAAGATTTTTTCAAGACAACTACTGACGTTTCTTTCATTAAATTCAAATACATAAAAAAGTAAGGAAGGGCTATTTTTTTCATCACCAAAGCACAGCCATCACTGAGATAACATGTGGCAGCTGTTTAACAGCTTTACAGACTGGCGACTTCAGGGGGAACATTGGCAGGTGGAATGCAATTACCCAAACTGGACCTTATCCAGGGCTACAGGACAAACATCCTCTCTTCCCCTTACGTATTGCATTCAGATATTTAATGATCAGAAAGAGATTAGTGGCCTAACTTGTTTTTATGTCATTCAAAAAATATGTAGCTTAGTCTGGTGGAAAGAAAGCTAAATTAGTTATCTTCTTTATAACATACAACTCTACTAATATTTCACTGTTTGGAATGTGTTGGTTTAATAAAGAGTAGATGTATTTTTATACTTTTACTAAAATATTGAGCCTCATTTTATATGCATAGTACATGATTAATTACAAATATTCTCTATATAGTTTGTGATGAATTAAAAATGAATTTTTTTCCTTTCTTATTCAGGTTGTTATAAAAAAATATTAAAATGAAGGCATTAACTTCAGGGGATTTATCTATTTATCTGAAATGAATATTAAGATATGTTTAAAATTATATAGTGTGTATATGTATATACGTGCATATATATATACACACACACATATATATAGTGGAAATTTAATTTATGTTTTTATTCATGGCTTGATGGACTGTTCATTCCTTCTGTACCGATTACTAGCTTAATCCTAATTCAGGAAATCTCTGATGTCTGAATTTTGAAAAAGAGCAGACCTTGTTTTTGATCCAGCTTCTGCCGCAATAAACTTAGGCTAGACTTTTCAGATTTCACTTCCACTTTACTATGTCACGTTGCCATAAATACTTTCAGACTTTCTCACTTTGTGTTCTAAAGTGGATAATTTGCCTGTTTCCAGGGTCATACAGTTAAGACCATTGTGTTTATTTTGAATTTATGAGTAATAGCAGATAAATATTCATGTTCACCAAAATTTTAAGTTCTCCTTAGAATTATTACAATTAAAAAGTTCACACAGATTTGGGGCTCCATCCAGATAAATTAAGGTCAAGTGCTATTTTTCCTATATTGTTATTTTTTTCTCCAACAGAAGAACTCCTTTGTCTTACCACATTTCACTTAAGTTTCTTTGGCTATTATCATATCCAGTTTTCTGATCCTAATTTTATACTCATTTGAAATTATGTTTAGTCTGACATATTAACCTGGACTCTCTCAATGTGAATTCAATTTTGTTTTTCTCTGGTCATGGTTTTTATCTTTGGACGTACATCATATACCTTTCCTTGTCAGTGTTCCTAAGTCTTCTCAATTTAATATTATCTGAAATTTAAGGCAAGCCCTTTACTCTTCCAGTTCAGCACAGGAAGTTAGAATTAAGTCCAAATTTGGTATTATCTCATTAACAACTTCCCAAAAGTTTCCTAAATTGACTTTATAGGGATTATTACTTCTTGTTTATATTTTGATTCTACCTTATTATATATAGCTAGTGGTATCAGCACATATATAAAAAGTTAAGGTTATTTTAACATTAGAAATGATGATTATAATCCTCATGGTAATGGTATTACAATGCAAAAGCTATGAGGATACATGAAATGGTACTTTCTTCAAATCTATTTTGTTTTTGTACCTGATGCCTTTGTCAAACACCATTATTTTTCTATCAATTTCAACAACCTGACTTTTTCCACCAAAAAAAGAAACTGATTGCAGTTTTGTTTCCAACATTATGTTTCTTTCTAAAAATTGCAAACATTTTTCTTTCAAATAACACTAAGTGGTCCAGAATGTTTACCTGTTCCCTTAATATCCTAAGGTGTTTGTCATCTGGACCTACTGATTTTCATATGTTCAAATTTCCCTAGTATTCTCTAAACTGATTTTTGTCAATAGTTATTTTTCAAAATCGTCATTACTCTTTGATTGCTTTAGTGTTTTCTTAGTTATAGTCAGAAAATACAAACGGCATAAGGTTATCATTTTTTCCAACCCTAATATCCTCAGAATAGATATCATAATTTAATATTTTTACTAATTCATGAATAATTATAAACAAAAACAATTCATTCTGAAGTGAGGTCATTGATAAATGACAGAAGACATTGATCTTCACACTGTTACACTGTATACAAATATATGTCTCTCTACCATGGTAACTTTTAACACTTAATTAGGATAAAAATAACCCCAAATTGCCTGCTATATTTCTTCTTAGTTTGATAATGATGCAGACTGTACTTATTGGAAGAAATCATATTGCTTAAAAAGGGCTTAGGAAAGTTTCTTGTTCATGAATGATTAATGAATCCAGGATCCATTACTAACTATTTAGTATATGACGAGCCTTCTACTAGGCAATAATGATCCAATATTAAAGAAATAGATACTCATTTTTCTCCTATAACGTTTATTCTGTTGGATAATACAGATAGTTAACAAGTAAATGACAATATGAAGTCTATGCATCTATGAGTTTATCTATCTAAATCTATGTACCTATCTATCTATGTAATCTATCACCTGTCTATGTGACATTATAACAGAGATGTTGTACTTGTAGAACTACGTTCATGAGAAGGATTGCTCTACTAGATTTTACTCTTTTAGAAAGCATCTCAGGGAAGGCTACCCCCAAACAATGATATTTGCATTATTTTTAAAGAAGGAAGGAATTTTGGAAGTGGTGACTTCATGTTCAATATCCCTAAAAAAGGAGAGCATTTGATGTATTCTAGGAACAAAGGATGTAGATGGAGCTTAGAGTGACTGAAGCAACTAAAATTTGGAAAAATGGGTAGGGATAAATACTAAGGGGCAATAATAGAGAAAAGAAAGTAAGAAATATTAGAAAAAGGTTAGTGTAATCTAAATGAAAGTTTACTGGACTCGGAATAGAATGGAAACCATTTGGACATTTGTAGATATTTGCAATCCTCTGTGACGAACTGGTTGTTGGTAGGTTGAAGTAAAGCAGAGAGTAAGAAAAATGCCCGTTTCTTTCTTTTTTTTTTTTAAATTTGATCAAATGGGTACACAATGCCATGTTTTACCTTTTCTTTGCTTATCCTTTTGAGTAGAGAGAAAATCAAGACACGGATCAATAGTTCAAGAGTTCTGTTTTGACTGTTGTAGATTTGAGACATGTGAAACACAGCCAAGCTGCAACGAAGCTCTGGAGAGTAACTGGGATGTGACAAATGTGAGTTGCCAGCATAGAGATTATTTTTTCCATCATGATATTGAATAACTCAGTTAGGGTAGAGTTTTTAACAAATGATGTATCGTCAAAGATGGAATTCAGGAATTGATATGGATGGAAAATTTTGCATTTTATCTTTTGTCAAGCTGTGACTAGCATTTTCTTCAATGATCACCAATGGTATAAAAATCGAATTAAAATGGAAATTATAGCTTTAATATTTCAGTTTTTGCTGACATTTCAAAATGTGGTTTATGCTAAATATATTTTAAATTTATTGCAGTAGTAGACTACAATAAATTGTGCCATGAGATCTTGCTACTTAACAAGTAAAGGACCACATACGATACCGTAATATAAACCTTTTCAAATATTTTTGATCCCTGGTTTTCCTTATAACACAACTTATTTTATGCATTAAGACAATATTCTAAATGGGTCCAGAAATTTTCCAGGCTACCAAGGGGGGTTAGGGCACACATGTAAAAATAAAAATGTTAAGGTATCTTACAAGGAGAGATTGTAGAGCCACATTGTCTTCAATGAGACAAAGAATGATTGACCAATGAGGAGAAGAAAAATCAGAAATGTCTGGAGTTATTAATGGCAAGAGTAATCCAATAAATAAGAATCTGCATTATTTTCCACTATAAACACACAGCATACTTACTTATTAAAATTTACTATGAGCCAAATGCAGCACTAACCCACTGGGATTCAAAGATGGGTAGTGCTTACTTCCCAGTTGTTCATATCTGCTCATTTTTGAACTCAAATGTACCTCCACGCAAGTTGGCTTAAAACTCATCATTAATGGTACTGTGTAGTATGAGACAGTAAACAAGTTAATTATTTCCAGAAGATATGAGTAGATGTCTCAGCAGAGTCATGTTTATTTAAAAAGGTGCATGGAGCTACAAATGACTTAGAAACAATGGCCATGAGGATTGATTGGCAAAGATAGTGCTAGAAACAGTTAAAACAAACAACAAACCTGCTCACTGATTTGTGTGGATCCAGTCTGGGACAAAGTTACTAATCAATGCCTTCAAGCAGTTATGATACCATTTATTTTTCTGGGGACACAAATGGCATTACATAGATAATTATCCTGAAATATTGAAAACAGTTGCAAGTTAAGGGATTTAAAATAAACAACGGTCAGGCTAAAGGTCCTTTAAAAAAAAAATCTCCCAATAGCTTGTGGTGTATTACAAATATCCTAGGTTTTATGGGCAAAACTAGGTTTACATTCTGGCTTTCTCACCCAGTAGATAAATCTCAATAGGATATGACAGCACACTGATATGAGTCAGTTGAAGAAAGAGGGTAACACTTCGGGTCCCCTCCCACTGTGAGAGCTTTTCTGTCCTCTCAATAAATTCCGCTTTCTAAGAAGGAGGAGGAGGAGGAGAAGAAGAAGAAATATTAAGGAAAACCATTAAATGGTGTGGTAATATTAAAAGAAATTAAAAAATGGTGGAGGGACTCAAGGTCAGAAATATTGGAGACCCTCTGGCATTGCTAGTTCTGATGGAGCAGGAGAGGGAGTATGCCGTCATCCAGACCGAGAGACTCAGCTGTAGGAGACAGCTGTGAGGTGTATGTGAGATGTGGCTTCAGGCAGAGGAAAGCAACCTTAAGTGGAAGGATGCAGCCAACCAGAGAGAGAACTGCAGGGTCATTTCCTCAGTCCTCTCTTTCCCCCTGTTTTCTGACCCTCCTCTGTTGTTTCCCGTTGACTGCACACAGAGGCCAAAGTGCGAGGAAGGCCTTCGAGGGAGTCCACAGAGATCAGTGTCCCGGAGAGGAAAGCAGGGGGAAAAAAGGTGGAGAAGGGACAACACAGACTGATGGCGATTGTCTAGAAGCAAACCCCAAAGGCAACATCTTTGTGAAACCATCTTCTTGTATACAGAAGAGATGTAAAGCCTCTCACAGGTAACAGGGAGGGAAAACAATAAATACAGATGTCACCTTTCAAGTTTTCAGCATGACTTCCCTTGCTGATGACATCGCTGTGCAGCACACAGCAACACAGAAAGCGTTCATTCCAAAAGTTCTATAAATAACATCCATTTGATGTTATCTCACTCTAGCTATCAGATTCATTTCCCTTTTGCCTGAGTTACCATACCTATCTTGTTCCATCAATGATTGATAATTCCAGGAACGTCTACAGGTTCTTGGTTGACCTTGGAAATTACCACTAACCTCGACACTTTTAGGAAAATGACAAACTCTTCCTCTGTGTCAACAGCCAGAGACATCTTTCCTTTCTTTTTCCGTCATCGCCTTTCTCTCTTCCTCTACCTTCCTTCTTCTGGCTCTCCTTCCTGTATCCCAATTTTCTCTCTCTCCCCCTCTCTGTTTTCTGTTTTATTTGTTTTATTTGTTTTGCAAAGTGAGTGAATCATGCTGACCATAGGGAAATGACTGAAAATGTCTGAATAATATCGGGATGTAAGAAAAAAATTGAGTCCTTTTTTTTTTTTCCCTGCTAGTTTGTCAAACTACAGTCATAGGAGTAATAGACTTCCAGCCCTCGTATTTTTCACTGTATAGCTATTTTCTGATTGAGCTAATGGAGACTTTAGAGTGATGGCTTGTCAGGTGAGCAAATTCCTGCTGTGTATCAAGTCATTTTTCTCCTCTAAAAACGCTATGGATTAGTCATGCAGTTTCATTTTTAAAATCAGTGAGGAGAGGAATGGTGATAATTTTGATTCATATGAAGAAAAAGGGATATAAATATTTAATATGGCAGACTGTGAAATCCCCCCAAAAAGACAAATATTGTGAATACAAAGCAGTCAGATTAAAGTTGAAAATAAATTAATTTCAGCCATATTAAATAAAGCCACTATATGTGAATTAGTTAACATGATTTCGAAATTTCTCTGTGCCTAATTTTTTTTTTTAATAGGTCTATGCTTTCCTTCAAATTCTCCCTCACTCTGTAATTCAGAATGGGGCTGAGGTCAAAGCAAGTATAAATGATGATCTCCTCTCATGTGGTATAACTTGTGAAAATTTCCCCTTAAACTATCTGTGTATAACAATTTGAAATTGTATTTTTGTGAGTTCAATTCAAGATATAAATTTGCATTAATTTATATTAACTTTCTAATCCAAGCTAGTGTTCAATGTACTATTGTGAATCTGGATCACTGAAGAATGATGGATAAATCTACGTGTAACTATTAAAAATCCCCCTGTTCTCTCTCCTTCTTCTGCTTCCTATAAACATTATCCTAAATACTTCTCTGGTTCTACTTGCACTGGGTGTTCTCAAAAATATATCTAGCCACTTCTCATTTTTTCTCATGGTAAATAAGAAACGAATCTGTATCAGTCTTTACAGATTGGTTTTCTATAAAAAAAATTCCTAAAGCCAGTTTCACAAATTAAAAAACAAATGAATGAATAGAAATTGACAACAACCTACAAAAATCTCCCTTGAAAACAGGCAATTTATTTTAAGTTCATGTGATGTGACTACATGACCTGACATCTATAGGTAACTGTTAGTGTTTGAACTAGATTCATCCACTATATGCATGCTAAAACCGTCATCACAGTGATTGTTGATCCAATTGATTGACCAGTATACCTAATTGTGTAACAAATGAAATCTATTTTTTCCTCTCATTTTATATCTAATGAATTGAACTTGAAAGCTAAGGAAAAAAATTTGCTTGTACCTCCACATTTCATGAACATGAAAATGATAAACATAAAATACGAAATTAATAAATATGTATATAAATATCAGTTGAGTTATTCTACTCTTTAATACTTATGTGAAAATGACTACAAGGCTGGAATCTTTCGATTTGGTGAAAACGATACATAAAAGTGACAGCTGAGCTTTACAAATGTGAATTATTAGAGTAGCATATTCACAATTTTGTTATATTACTCTACAACATCTAGCCAATGTTTTCTCTAAGATTTGCATAATTACACCTAAATTCTCACCCTAGTCACTCTTCATCAGAATGTCTCAACTCTGACCAATGTGATCTACAAAAACATGTGACAAGGACTTCACAGAAATAACTTTTTAATAATTTTTAGAGGACTTTAATTGTCTTGTCTTTTCTTTGTCTCTCAATTTAGACAAGTTCAAGTAAGCATGTAATGCTGGACGTGTTTGACAACACACTACAACAGAAAGTCTACTTTAAGATGAAAGTGATACTAAATCTGGATGCTTGAGCTTGGCATTAAGGTGGTGATTCTGAGAAGTCCTGAGGGAACCTTTAGCTGACAGTGGAGTGAAATTCCCATAAGGTACAAGTGGATAGTGGAAATTATATTTAATTTAATGGAGAAGAGGTAATTGGTATTGTAACAGCACCCACAGTGCTACCAATGGTGGGGGTAAGTTATCTGAAGAGGTGACATATAAATTATGATGTGAATTACAGGAAGGAACTACCATGTTCAGACGGGTCAGAGTAGGCAGAAAGAAGAGTTATACCCACCAAAAAGGAGCAGAGATAGATATTTTGAGTAACTCAGTAAAGAGCATTATAATTAAAGAGAAGAAGAATGAAATTAGGTTAGAAATGTAGAAAATGATAGGTCACAAAAACCATAACAATAATTTGTATTATCTTTGTAACAGGAAGTTAATGAAGAGTTTTAAGCAGAATAATGTTAAGAGCTGACAAATTTTTTGATAGATCACTTTGGCTGCTCTAAGAAAATAGTGACAAGTCCCAAATGGCTTGGATTGCTTAAGAGGTAAAATACTATCTGAGGAATGATTGTATTCCAAAGGCAGACACAAAAAGAAAAATTACCTCTCCTGAAAAGTATTTTCCTTCTTTTATTTATTTCTTTTTTTCGTAATATTCATTTTACTTTCTTTTTAGTTGTTAACTAACAGCCTGTCTCACTCCATACAAAATTACTGCTAACAAATAGCTAAGTATTAAAGAACCTAGTGTTGAAAACCTAAGCCTTCGAGTCTTCACTTATTTTCTACCTGAGCCCAGTGTTTATTGATTTAGAAAATGATGCATATTTTTAATGTAATAGTCTTGCCCTGTCACTCAGGCTGCAGTGCGAGTGATGATCTTGGCTCCATGCAGCCTCAACTTCCTGGTTTCAGCTTCCTGATTAGCTAGGACTAAAGGCGTGCACCACCTTGCTGGCTTTTTTTTTTTTTATAGCTATAAGGTCTCTGTTTTTTCCAGGCTGGTCTCAAACATCTGGCTTCCAGCAATTTTCCCACCTTGGCTTCCCAACAGTTCTTTTATAGTACTTCTAAAATCTACTTTTTCTATGTTTCGGCATATGTAATTATATGCAACTCCTAAAATATAGCATAAGGAAAATGCAAGCCACTGCCTCTCTTAGTCATGTAGTAGAATCCATATTAGTTTCCCCCCCCAAAAGCTTTCCACCTGAATACATTTTGGAATTAAAAGCAATAGAGTCTGCTTTGAAGTCATCCTGTCATGAGAACACATATAAACAGCCTACCAATTAAACACTCACCATACAGTTGGCAGTGATACTGGAGGGATTAGCTCAATGTAATTTGATTTTTCTAAAGGCTCTCAGCCAGATAGCTTCTCTAGATAAACTATCAAGAACTATCAAGGAGAAACTTGCTTCCTCCCAAAAAATGCATAAATGTTCAGTGCTCTGGTGGCTGAAAATGGGCATAACGAAAGCTAGATCACATTGAGGGCTTCTGCTTATCTTTTAAAAATAGATTTAAGATTAAGACAAGAAAGTGTTTTGTGGCAAAAATTCAACACTCTCATGATTTTTTCTTTTAGTAGAGTTTACTTTAAATAAATCGATTCACTAAAACATTTTTTGCTCTATACAAAACATAAATTTTGATTATATGTGCACATATATCTTGAAACTTATAATTGGTTAACTACCTTACTTTTTCATTGAAAACAGAAACAATTTATAATTTTGAATCATGTAATTTTTAGTACAAAATGCATTAACAAAAATAATCTTTGAAGTTATGATTTAATTTTTAGATTACTAACAAAAATATGTGTAAATCAAGCAAGAAATAATTAAATAAACAAGGCAATGATATTTTAATTTCTATTCATTTAATTAAATAGTTTAAATATATAGAAATATTTAAATTAAACATTTCTCAAAGGAATACTTTTTTAATGTAGAAAATGTTCAGCACAGATGTTAGAATGAATATGCTATACATATCTGAACATTCCAGGCTGTTCACACCACATAACTTTTTCTATCACTGAAGTTGTCTTCCATTCAGATTTCAGCATTTTGCTGTTTATGACCAAATGATTTCTCTTTATTTCCACATACAGTTAACATGTGGTAATAAAATGTAATAAAGGAAAAGTATGGTAACTAAGAATGAGTTAATATCGTAGACAAATCTAGTAACTGCATATTTATATTTGCATGGATTGTGATCAAACACGTAGTAGTGGAAACTTACAAAACCCTCCTAAGCAATGCTCCTGCTATTTTATTGCTTTTGTTAATTTAAAACTACTTAGCTTTTGACATGTAAGATCAATTAATGAAGATCATCATATCTCTTTATTTTACTGTATTATAATCATTTTGTTTAGTTAAGTTAATTTCCTTTCAGTCTTATATTATGCCAGATTGGTAAAAGGTGGTGAAGTCTGAGCATTCATTTTAACCTTGAATCACTCAAAATGTTGTTTAAATGTTTATGAAGTATGTAAGAACAACATTCCATTAGTAAAATAATTTTTGCAATGATCTCTCTATATTTATAACTTCAGAATTAGGTAGCTATAATATTTGATTCTATGTTGATTCCCTATGTGGTTGAATGTCAGGAGTTTGGTGTCATATAGAACTGAGTTTAAATTAGCAATGCTTCATTTCTCACCATATGCTTTTTAGCATCATACTTATTTTGCTTCAATATTTTTCATCTGTCAAATGGACGTGGGTCCTAGATTCTGCAATACGTGAAGAAAAAGGACATGAAGCATTCATATTGGAATGGAAAACATAAAAATTATCTGTATTTGCAGACGTGATTGCCTAAGTAGAAAGACCCAAAGGAATTATAAAAGATTTAAAGAACAAATTTGGCACTAATAAATGAGATAGGTAAAATCGTTGCATTCACTTAATATACCAAACTCAAGTTTATTTCTATACACTGGTAGTGAACAATTGAAAATTGCTTACCTTAAGTGACATTTAAAATAGCATCAAAAACATACAATGCTTATTCATAAATATAACAAAACAACTGCAATATCTGAGTGCTGAAAACTAAAAAGCATTGATGAAAGAAGTCAAAGACCTAAATACGTGAGAAAATATATTGTGTTCATGGTTTGGAAAATTCATTATTTTCACTTCATTACAAATTGACCAAGAAATTCTAAATCTAAATACCAGGAGAATTTTTTTTTTTTTTTGTAGACTTCCAGTAGATAGTTTTAAATGTGTTTGGAGCGTTAAAAGAACTATAATTGCTATAATGTTTTTTGAAAAAAGAACAAAGCTGAAGGACAGTCTTCCTAATTTAAAAAAATACCAATAATCTAATTCGTAATGACAGGATTGCATCGGAGAAACGAAAAACACATATATCAATAGAACAAAACAGAGAGTCAATGAATCTGTGGCAATGGTGCAAAGGTAATTCATTGGAGAACAGCCACCAGATAAAGAACGGATATGCTTTTCCACAACTGTCAATAGAACAACTGAACCTCCTTATGCGAAAAAAAGATATTTCTCCTATATCTTATCTTTGCCTGACCCTAGAAGCTGCAGTCAAAAATGTTTCCAAAAGTTAATTGTAACACCAAAAAATAAAAACTTAAGAAGTGCTTACATGGTTTTCATTCATCATATACTATAAATCCCATGAAGGCAAATTCTTCTTAAATGTATTCATTTGAATTTTTTTAGAGATGCTTACAAATTTGAAAGCAAAGGGACACGTATATTTTTCCTCTTGTCTTTGAGTTTCAAATAATATCATTTTTTGTCTAAGATAATTAATTTTAACATTAGGGTGAATAACAATATGGTTTTTATAGTTAAGTTTATTGAAATTTAATTTATATCGAGTAAAATTTAGTTGTTTTTTTTTTTTGAGTCGGAGTCTCACTCTGTCACCCAGACTGGAGTGCAGCGACCGCTCCCGGCCACCGCAGCCTCGACCTGCTGGGCTCCGGCGATC